>NW_019957537.1:127301-129684 GCF_002910315.2 Salvelinus sp. IW2-2015 | reverse complement strand
TGTATTTTTGCTAACGTGGTTAGCTAATAGATTTACATATTGTGTCTTCCCTGTTAAAACATTTTAAAAATCTGAAATGGTGGCTTTATTCACAAGATCTGTATCTTTCATCTGGTGTCTTGGACTTGTGATTTAATGATATTTAGATGCTACTATTTACTTGTGACGCTATGCTAGCTATGCTATTCAGCTTTTTTACTGGTGGGGGGTGGGGGGTGCTCCCGGATCCGGGTTTCTGACTCGGTAGAAGTTAATCGGTCGACCTCTAGTTTATAATGTTACTTCTAACTTCTGTTGACTGCATAATATGACGGCTCTATTTGTGTCTTGATTGTGCTCTGAGCGCCGACTCAGATTATTGCATGGGTTGCTTTTTTCGTAAAGCTTTTTTGATATCTGACACAGCGGTTGCATTAAGGAGAAGTGCATCTAAAATTCCATGCATAACAGTTGTATCTTTTAGCAATGTTTATTATGAGTATTCCTGTAAATTGATGTGGCACTTTGCAAAATCAAAGGATGTTTTGAAACTTTTGAACGTAAGGCGCCAATGTAAACTCAGATTTTTGGATATAAATATGAACTTTACCGAACAAAACATACATGTCTTGTGTAACATGAGGTCCTATAAGTGTCATCTGATGAAGATCATCAAAGGTTAGTGATTAATTGGTTCTATATTTCTGCTTTTTGTGAATCCTCTCTTTGGCTGGAAAAATGGCTGTGTTATTCTGTGAATAGGCACTCACCTAACATAATCGTTTGGTTTGCTTTCGTCGTAAAGCCTTTTTGAAATCGGACACTGTGGCTGGATTTACAACAAGTGTATCTTTGAAATGGTGTAAAATACATGTAAGTTTGAGGAATTTTAATTATGGGATTTCTGTTGTTTTGAATTTGGCGCCCTGCAGTTTCACTGGCTGTTGAAGAGGTGGGGCGCTACCGTCCCACATACCCTAGAGAGGTTAACTTCTGGGCCACATCCTGACTGATGGCAGCCAATTCTTGCATAATCAATGCTTGGAGTTTGTCAGAATTTGTGGGTTTTTGTTTGTCCACCCGRCTCTTGAGGATTGACCACKATTTCTCAATGGGATTAAGGTCTGCGGAGTTTCCTGGCCATGAACCCAAAATGTCGATGTTTTGTTCCCCGAGCCACTTAGCTATCACTTTTGCCTTATGGCAAGGTGCTCCATCTTGCTGGAAAAGGCATTATTTGTCACCAAATTGTTGCTGGATGGTTGGGAGAAGTTGAACTCGGAGGATGTGTTGGTACCATTCTTTATTCATGGCTTTGTTTTTAGGCAAAATGGTGAGTGAATCCACTTCCTTGGCTGAGAAGCGACACCACACATGAATGGTCTCAGGATGCTTTACTGTTGGCATGACACAGGACTGATGGTAGTGCTCACCTTGTCTTCTCCGAACAAGCTTTTTTCCGGATGCCCCAAACAATCAGAAAGGGGATTGATCAGAGAAATGACTTTACCCCAGTCCTCAGCAGTCCAATCCCTGTACCTTTTGCAGAATATCAGTCTGTCCCTGATGTTCTTCCTGAGAGAAGTGGCTTCTTTGCTGCCCTTCTTGACACCAGGCCATCCTCCAAAAGTCTTTGCCTCACTGTGTGTGCAAATGCACTCACACCTGCCTGCTGCCATTCCTGAGCAAGCTCTGTACTGGTGGTGCCCGACTCCCGCAGCTGAATCAAATTTAGGAGACGGTCCTGGCGCTTGCTGGACTTTCTTGGGCGCCCTGAAGCCTCTTTCACAACAATTGAACCGCTCTCCTTGAAGTTCTTGATGATCGACGATAAATCGTTCATTTAGGTGCAATCTTACTGGCTGCAATATCCTTGTCTATGAAGCCCTTTTTGTGCAAAGCAATGATGACGGCACGTGTTTCCTTGCAGGTAACCATAATTGACAGAGGAGAAACAATGATTCCAAGCACCACCCTCCTTTTGAAGCTTCCAGTCTGCTATTCGAACTCAATCAGCATGACAGAGTGATCTCCAGCCTTGTCCTCATCAACACTCACACCTGTGTTAACGAGAGAATCACTGACATGATGTCAGCTGGTCCTTTTGTGGCAGGGCTGAATGCAGTGGACATGTTTTTTGTGGGATTCAGTTCATTTGCATGGCAAAGAGGGACGTTGCAATGAATTGCAATTCATCGGATCACTCTTCATAACATTCTGGTGTATATGCAAATTGCCATCATACAAACTCAGGCAGCAGCTTTGTGAAAAGGAATTATTGTGTCATTCTCAAAACTTTTGGCCACAACTGTACTTGCACATTCATCTTCTGTACATCTATCACTCCAGTGTTTAATTGGTAAATTGTAATTACTTCGCCACTATGGCCTATTTATTGCCTTAC
>NW_019957537.1:125312-126752 GCF_002910315.2 Salvelinus sp. IW2-2015 | reverse complement strand
TGTACTGTTTGAGAGTTGCGCAAGACTAGAAAAGTAGCGTTAGTTTGTTGTCCTCCTGTATTGAAAACAGATAGACCCGTCTTCAATTTGATCGATTATTAACGTTTAAAAATACCTAAAGTTGTATTACAAAAGTAGTTGTAATAGTAGTAGAAGTTTACAGGTAATTTTTGAGATTTTTTTGTAGTGACGTTGCGCAAATTGGAAGCTGTTTTTTTCTGGATCAAACGCGCCAAACAAATGGACATTTTGGATATATATGGACGGAATTAATCGAACAAAAGGACCATTTGTGATGTTTATGGGACATATTGGAGTGCCAACAAAAGAAGCTCGTCAAAGGTAAGGCATGATTTATATTTTATTTCTGCGTTTTGTGTTGCGCCTGCAGGCTTGAAATATGCTACACTCTCTTTGTTTACTGTTGTGCTATCATCAGATAAGAGCATCTAATGCTTTCGCCGAAAAGCCTTTTTGAAATCTGACATGTTGGCTGGATTCACAACGAGTGTAGCTTTAATTTGGTATCTTACATGTGTGATTTAATGAAAGTTTGATTTTTATATAATTTTATTTGAATTTGGCGCTCTGCATTTTCCCTGGCTTTTGGCAAGCGTCCCACATATCCCAGAGAAGTTAAATAAAGGTGAAATAAATAAAATAAATAAAAAACATGTTGTGTTTATATTTTTGGTTTCCGTGTGGTTGATGCCAATCTATTCGCTCRGTTCCAGCCATTATTATGAGCCATCCTCCCCTGAGCAGCCTCCACTGATGAGATTATTATGGATAAGAGCGAGAATATTTTGGGGGGTCAATCAAGAGTAAAGCATCGATAAAAATAAATAAGTAAACTTTTTGATCATGTCATCAGAATCAGACCCTCAATATTTCTTGTAAAGGAGCATCAAGATCACTGTCCACTTTCACCACCTTGTGAAGTTCATCAGGTTATCTGTAGCCTAATAAACTGCATGCTTTCCTTTCCCTTGTCGTAGTGGGAGGAGCACACACCATATCGTCAAGATATATTACTTCGATATGATGGTTATTATGTCAATATTTGCGCATAAAGGCATTTCTACCACCATTTCTCACATAATTAATTTTACCGACACAAAAAGATCCCACCATTATCTGTTGGCATTTATAAAATCTACAGAAACTTCCTGTTTCCATCACAGCTGTCTMGATTTTTTWMTGTATACGGTATGACTTTACCCGCATAAAAACTGTGTATGGAAACATGGATAGTGATGCTAAAATTTGCTCAGTTTGGAGTGGAGATTAGATTGAGCTGACTTTTGAAGCAGAAGCTCAGATGGGGGAACCTGATATTGCAATTTGTCAGAGTGAAGTCGCACACACACGCACAAGCACGCATGTACACTCTCTCATGCACACACACAATCACACACACACACACACACACACACACAC
>NW_019957537.1:0-125195 GCF_002910315.2 Salvelinus sp. IW2-2015 | reverse complement strand
CAAGTCTGTGTGTGTTGGTACGTGAGAGTTTGGTGTGTGCTAACAGCATGTTGGCAATGTGTGAGTGAGTGTGAAGAGAGGTGCGTGGCGTGCGTGCGGTGCGTGGCGTCGCCGTGCGTGCTGTTGCGTGCGGCGTGCGTGCGTGCGTGCAGTGCCCGTGCGTGCTGTGTGTGTGTGTGTGTGGTGTGTGCGAGTGAGAGAAGGTGGTACATGCGCAGGGTGTGCTATGTGGTGTGTGGTTGTGGTGTGTGTGTGTGTGCTGATTGTGTGTGTGATGAGAGAGTGTAAAATGCGTGCTTGTTGGCGTGTGGCAAAGGAAAATAATTTGCACATTTCATTTACCTGAACATGAAAAAGACACTCGCATGAAAATCTACAATTGTGAATTAAAGTGGAAGGTATTATAATTAAATCAATTGCCAGGTTCAGTCACAAATTGCATCTTAATTTAGCATATAAAGGCAGCAAAGTATGATGTTAACAACAAKAAAAAGACATTGAACACCAATGTCAGTCAAGACTGTTAACTGTTCTTTACTCACTTTTACCCATTATGTAGCACCCCACATTATTACATGTTGTTTCATATTTTTTACTTTTATATATAATGTGGTTCATTCATTATATAAAAAGGTGAGGACAACTTAGAAACTATACTTGTATGATTGTGTGGGTTAACACATTTTGGTACATTTGAGTTCCAGCTTATAAAGAACAGCTAAACTAAGTAAATTGCATCCTTAGAAGAAATGCTTGTAATTCAGTCTAAACACAAGTAAACATGACTAAAACTTTGACTTCCACAGACTGAGAAGTGGCATCTCTCTCTCTCTACTTCCCTCATTGTTTCCATCTATCTTTTTAACACTCTCTCAAGTTCTGTCTCTTTCTCTTGCTTGCTTTCTTTCTTTATTTTTTCTCCGTCTTTGTATTTTGATTCTCCCGGGAGAAAGGGAAGCTTTTGGTATAAATGAACGCTCATTGAAAGATGCATGAAGCACATTCTCCGAAGACACAATCCTATCTTCACAATTAAACATAAAAGAGAATTTAAAAATACCGCCTTTGAAACTCATTGAGTGGGTAAAAAGTTAAAAAATCATTTCTGGAGGAAAAGCTCCTTCCTTGCACACGTTGAAGGCCTATCCAAGAATACACTGCGGTATATCGAGGACAGGGATCAATTAGCTAGTCAAAAAATGTAATCTTCCTGATATATTAGTCGATTGAGCAATCATTTCTTTGATACAACATGTGTACTTTTCCCCCAGTATGTACGGTGTGCATATTAGGCTCCCTAGGCTCCCGGGTGGCGCTGCGGTCTAAGGAATTGCATCTCAGTGCTAGAGGCGTCACTACAGAGACCCTGGTTCGAATCCAGGCTGTATCACAACCAGCCATGATTGGGAGTCCAATAGGGCGGCGCACATGTGGCCCAGCGTCGTCCGGGTTTGGCCGGTGTAGGCCGTCATTGTAAATAAGAATTTGTTATTGACTGACTTGCCTAGTTAAATAAAATAAAATMAGGACAGCCTCACAGTCAAAAGGACACGGACACCTACACCTTGTTACACTGAAGCTCCTAATATGGACACTGTACATTTGACGATTTAGGAAAGCGGCAACCCGCACCACCTACATCATCATCGAACAGCTCCATAACGAAGGTGGCCAAGCTGCCATTGATGCCGATGAAGAGGTTGACGCAGGTCAGCACCACGTAGGCRGTGCTGGGGACACTGAAGATAAACGAGGCTGGGTACATCATGGGTGTGATAGACCACCTGAAAATACAGACGGTTACATGAACAGAAGCTTAATTCTTCATATTTGACTATTTAAACAGTACAATAGGAAAGGAGATAGGGGGCGATATATGAAGAGGGGTATACAGACATGAAGGGTTCAGAACAAACTCCGGGAAGAGGCTTCATTTCACCATAAAATGCATTGACTGTGGCATACTATGTGGAAAATGGGTGAATTGGAATTGAACAGGACTCAAATATTATTTGTAGGTTGCATGAGATGTTTGCTGACTACACATTACAAAACATTAAGAACACCTGCACTTTTTATGACATAGACTGTCCAGGTGAATCCAGGTGAAAGCTATGATCCCTTATTGATGTCACTTGTTAAATCCTCTTCAATCAGTGTAGAGGAAGGGGAGGAGACAGGTTAAAGAATGATTTCTAAACCTTGAGACAATTGAGACATGGATTGTGTGTGTGTGCCATTCAGAGGGTGGATTTGAACATGAATCTACATTGCTCCATATAAACATTACATCCATAGTCCAATCACAATTTTCTTTTTTTCTTAAAACTTATTTGAACTGGGTAAGTCAGCACATAAYAATATGGATATCATTCTGGTGCTACTTACCCATACATTACAAGTAGCCAAATCAAAGCTGGTAGGTTAGGAGGGGACACGTAGGCTTTTTGTTGGAAGCACAGGAAGATGACGATGACTATTAGACACGGGACTATGTAGTTACACTGTAATACAGAACATAACTACTTGTTAGACTATGTAGTTACACTGTAATACAGAACATAACCACTTGTTAGACCATATAATTACACTGTAATAAAGAACATAACCACTTATTAGACCATATAATTACACTGTAATAAAGAACATAACAATTATTAGACAAAATTACACTGTAATGAAGAAAAAACTATTTTAGACCATAAATATACAGCGGTAATAAGAACATAAAACCTTATTAGAACATAAATTACACTGGTATAAAGAACATAACCATTATAAGACATGATATTACACTGTAAATAAAACATAACACTTATTTAGACCATATAATACACTGTTAATAAAGAACATAACTCACTTATTAGACATATAATTACTGTAATCAACAAACTACACTCTGTTAACCATATATTACACCCTGTAAATCAAGAACTAACCACATAGACCAATATCTATACACTGTAATAAGACACAATACTACTTGTTAGAACCATATAATTACACGTGTAAATAAAGAACATAACCCTGTTAGACATATAATTACTTACACTGTAATAAAGAACATAACCACGTCATTAGACCATAAGTACACTGTAATAAAGAACATAACCACTTATTAGACTATGTAGTTACACCTCCATGTAATGAACATACCACCTTATTAGCAGCCAATACAATTACACTGTAATAAGAACATAACCACTTAATTAGACCAATAATACTTACACTGTAATAAAGAACATAACCACTGTAGAACCATATATTACACTTAAAAAGAACAAATACTTATTTAGACTATGTAGTATACACTGTAATAAAGAACATAACTACTGTTAGACATATAAGCACCTGCTGAATAAAGAACATACCACTTATTAGACCAATATAATACAACTGTAATAAAGAACATAAACTACTTGTTAGACATATAATACAGCCTGTAATAAAGAACATAACTACTTGTTTAGACCAATCGATTACACTGTATAAAGAACAAACCAGCTATAGACATATATAGTCTACATCTGTCAATGAAGAACATAACCACTTGTTAGACATATAGTTACACTGTAATAAAGAACATAACCACTTATTAACCAATATGAGTTACACTGTAATAAAGAACATAACTACTTGTTAGACCATATACATTACACTGTAATAAAGAACCCAACTAACTATAAGAGCATATAGCATTACAACTGTAATACCGCATAAGAACATAACCTACTTAGTAAAACCACATATAATTACATATGTAAAAAAACATAACTACTTGATAGACATATAATTACACTGTAAAAGAACATAACCACTTATCTAGACCAATAATCAACTGTAAAAGAACTATAACACTTTGAGACCATATAATTACACTGTAAAAGAACATAACTACTGTAGCTATAATTACACTGTATAAAAAACATAACCATTATTAGACCATATAATTACACTGTAATAAAGAACCATAACACTATTTTAGACCAATATGAACACTGTAATAAAGAACATAACTACTTGTTAGACCATTAATACACTGTAATAAAGAACATAACTATCTTCTTAGACCATAATAATTACACTGTAACTAAAGAATAACCACTTATAACATATAATACACTGTTAAAGAACAATAACTACTTGTTTAGACCATATAAACAAGCTGTAGATAAAGAACATAAACTACTATTAGACCATATAATGACACTGTAATAAAGAACATAACTACTTTAGACAAACCACGTAATAGAAGAACCATAACACTTATTAGACAATATAATTACACTGTAACAAAGAACATAACCATATTGAGACCAATAATTACACTGTAATAAAGAACATAACACTTATGACCATAATAAATCACTGTAATAAAGAACATAACCACTTCATTTAATCCATATAATACACTGTAATAGACAGAACATAACACTTTTAGATACCATAGTAAGTTACACTGAAAGAAATAACATAGACAATACACTTAGACATCTATGTTAGACCATATAATTACACTGTAATAAAGAACATAACAACTTATGTGTACTATTAATTCACTGAATAAAGACATAACCCCTATAGACATATAATTACACGTGTAATAAAGAACATAAACCACTTTAGACCATAAATTACAGCTGTAAAAAAGAACATAAACTACTTATTAGACCCATATAATTACACGTAATAAGAACATACCATGTAGACCAATAGTACACTCTCATAAAGAACAAACCACTTATAGACTAAGTAGTTACACTGTAATAAAGAACATAACTCACTGTTAGACCAATAATGTCACTGTAATAAAGAACATACCACTTATCAGACCATTAATTACACTGTAATAAAGAACATAACCACTTAGACCATATAATGTACACTGTTAAAAACCAACTATTGTTAGACCAAAATACACTGTAATAAAGAACAACTACTGTGACCAATAATTACACTGTAAATAAAGAAACAACATTGTTAGACCATAACGTTACACTGTCAAATAAAGAAACAATACCATTATAAGACTACTGTAGTTACAGCGCTAATAAAGAACATAACTACTGTAGACCATGATAATTACACTGTTGAATAAAAACATAACCACGTATTAGACCGGCTATGTTAGTTACACCTGTAATAAAGCAAATAACTACTTGTTAGACTATCAAGTTCTAACTGTAATAAAGAAATAACCTAAGACTATTGTTATGATTAAAACATACTACTGTACAGATTACACTGTAGTAAGAACATAACAACTTATTAGCCATATAATTATCCAGCTGTATAAGAACATACTACTTTAGACATATAATACACTGTAATAAGAACATAACTACTTGTTAGACCATAGTAATTACACTGTAATAAAACATAACCACTTAATTAGAACATATATACCACTGTAATAAAGACATAACTACTGTTTAGACCATATAATTACACTGTAAAAAAGAAAAACTATGTAGACCATATAATTACACTGTAATAAAGAACAACCTACTTATAGACCATATAAATAACTGTAAAAGAACAAAACTACTTGTAACATATATTACACTGTAATAAGAACATAACATGTATAGACCATATAATTACACTGTAAAAGAAATACACTATTAGACCATATATTACAGACTCGTAATAAAGAACATAACACTTATTAGACATATATTACACTTAAGTAAAAACATAACTTATAGACCATATAATTACACTGTAATAAAGAACATAACCAATCTTATGAGACCACATATAATTACACGTGTAATAAAACATAGACTCTAATTTTAAGACCATATAATACACTGTAATAAAGAACATAACTACTATTTATGATAATGTTACACTGTAATAAAGAACATAACACTTTATAAGACCATAATAAACACTGTAATAAAGAACATACCACTTATAGACCCATATAGTTCACTGTAATACACAAACAGAACCACGTTATAGACCATATAATTACACGTAATAAAGAACATAACTACTTTAGACCATATAATTACCGTAATAAAGAACATAACCACTATTAGACCATAATTCATGTAATAAAGAACATAAACCACTTATTAGACCATATAATTACACTGAATAAAACATAACCACTTATTAGACCATAAATTACATCACACTGTAATAAAACAAACCACTTATTAGACATAGTAGTACAACTGTACTAAAGGAACTAACCACTTATCGACATATATTCACCTGTAAATAAGAACAAACTACTTTAACTATGTAATTACACTGTAATAAAGAACATAACCACTTATTAGACTATGTAGTTACACTGTAATAAAGAACATAACCACTTATTAGACTATGTAGTTACACTGTAAAAAAAAAGCACACATAACCCCGTATGAAGCATTTTATCACTTTGCGGGGAGTTCTGGGAAGGTAACATCTAAGCGTATGATGTCATTACTACATAATTATAATGATGCCCAGACATATCAGGCTACGGTCCCTCTCTCTGAAAGAAAGAAGATGATGATGAAGATGTTGAACTCAAGAAAATGGGAATTCCACACGATTTTGAAATCTATAGATTAGGTCTTAATTAGCTTTCCAAGCTTCCCCTCTTTCATTTGCTAATTAACAAGAAAGCAATCTATTCCCCTTCATAGGAGGACATGAGTCTGTGGCTGGCCTGACTGGAAAAATCGAAAGAAAACCATTTCACAATTTACCAAAGCGTAGTATAAAATAATATAAATATTCTATCTGAAGGCTTACAATCATGATATTGGATGAAGAATTGCTAAATACTGCAATTGGCATGATGAATCTGTGTGAAGACAAAAATAACAGAAACCTATGTGATTTTTAAACTTCTACTCCACATTTCCCACTCTGTGCCCTAAGGCTTCAACACTACTTAGGTGGCACTTTACACAGTCTTATAACACATTGAAATCCATGTGCACGATTATAAAACCTTAACAGCAAAACTCTGCAATACCATCCCTTTAAAGATTTTTCAGCGCCATAAAATATTACAATTGTTGGGAAAATGGTCAATGGAAATGGCAATGCTAACTGCTCCTAGCCAAAACCTTTCTCTTCCACTTTGTCAGCATTCATCAGCAGATAATTTGTTCGCACGGCTAGTAGTGCTGAGATATTGCGTCCCACCTTCTCTAAGTTACCTGATAGACTGTTTACCGCTWTTAAGCCTGAGGGAAAGTATCAACGTTGTACCACTTTGCATCACTGTTTGCCAGTGTCAATAATTCAGCGCTAGTCAATAACAGTTACTCAGGCCTGGGCTTTTTAAAAGCCATTMCGATCAAAAGTATAAAAAAAGTTTGGTGAATTATTTGACACACGCCTCACTTGTGACCTTACATCTATCCATCTGAATTCAAGTGAAATTACCACTCTACCAATTACAACATCCAGAAAGAATTTGGTTGGGGTTTCGATACTTTTATTTGGGGTTTGTGCTTGTCCATCCCTTCCTCACAGTCTCATTAAGTATTGATCACTCATTAGGTGCGAAATGGCAGGAAACCAGGGGGTTGCTGACATCACAATCTCAGGTGCCACCTACTGCCATTGTGCCCTTGAGCAAGGTACTTAATACCTCATGTGTTCCAGGGGCACTGCTCAGAGGCTGACCCTGTGCTACTTCCAGCCTTTCGTGTGTGTATGAGTGGTGTCCGGGGGGCTGGGAATGCCATAAAACAGCAGAAATACACATTTCCGATTATCATTGGAAATACAGTTGAATTCTGTAATTATTTTAAGTCATGAAAATAACCTACTATATCCCAGGCGAAGTTGGCGACCCAATAGACGGCCGGGTTGACGCCGCTGACAAACTGCAAGTGCTTGGCTTTGTTGACGCGCTCCTGGATGAGGAAGAGGACGAAGCTCGCTGGGATAAAGGACATGGCGAAGATGACACAGATGGACACCACCACATCGGTGGAGGTGGCAGCCCTGAAGAAGGAGAAAGAAAGCAGGAAGTTGAGTACAGGTTTGATCCTAGCATGATCAATAGGTCTGGTTGATAATTGACTGGAGAAGGGTCGATTGCTTTAAATGGAAAGGTTAGTATTTTACAACTCAATGTTAGACGATAACCAAATCACAGATGATGTTTTTTCTTTAAACATCGGCTAACTTTAGCAAACGCTAGCTAAAAATGAATTCAAGTGATCATGGCAAAAAAAATGACAAATCACCTATAAGTAAGGTCAAACCAAATAAATGAGGTAATTTCAGTTTATTTTTATGCTCCCATCCTTTCCATAAATTATTAGCTACTGGTAGCTAATGGAAAGTAAAGTTTTCAAGAGGATTTTTGAATTACAGTTTCTCCTGGCCCAAAGACTACTTTCAGTGTGAGGACCCATTTAACCATTTAACATAAAGTTATAAAATACTGAACTTCCCCTTTTGAGAGTGATTGATTTTGCTACTATCGATCCATCAATCAATCTTTAAACGTATTCATTACCCTTTTACATCTTCAGTCATGTACTCTACAGTAACCTAACCGAGGAGTCGAAAACCACCACAAAAGATTCAGTGTACTGATGCACCTGGTGTGTGAACAGCTTGTTTTTATCCTAAAATCCTTTATAAGTAATTATTTTCCATGTGTTCCCATGATGCAATCACCACATACAAAATTGGATTTAACTTTTTTTTCTCCATTCCCATCACATGCGGGCGGTGGAACCTTAATTGGGGAGTACAGTCTCATAGAAATGACTGGAATGGAATAAATGGAATGGTATCAAACATCAGAAAACATGGTTTCCATATGTTTGATACCATTACATTTACTCCATGTCAGATATTATCATCAGCCCGTTCTCCCCTCAGCAGCCTCTTGTGACTTCCATGATAGATGAATGACTCACTAGGATGAGCCAACGTCAGAGAAAAACCGAGGACACACTTGAAACCCATTTACTTCCTTTACTAACAAACCAGAACAAGAGGCCACCCAGACCTTTACCGTTGATAATTAGTCCTAACATGGGTGGAGCCAGATAGGGTCACAGCTGGAAAGTGGAGGAAAAAAAATCCAGTTCTAGAGCAATGTTATTAAGAACATTGGATGCATTCCAAATCGCACCCTATTCTCTATATAGTGAACACTTTTGACTGGAACCCCATGGGCCCTTGTCAAARGTAGTGCACTATATAGGGAATAGGGTGCCATTTGGGACACAGACATTGTCCAGGGATCTGAGGCCTATGTCTGCATAGCCCTGAGGGGCTATAGACGGAGGATTGGTCAAGGGGGCTTTTGGTGGAAGTAAGCCTCACAACTTTTCCAGGTGTTGAGTTGCATTCTGAGTGAAATCTCACACTTTCTGCACCAGTCGTGTCATCCCACTGGGCACACACTGGTTGAATCAACGTTGTTTCCATATCATTTCAATGAAATGACATTGACCCAAAGTGGGAAAGACGTTGAATTTACACCTGTGCCCAGTGGGATTAGTCTTGCCTTTGACATGGATTGAATGCTACTGAAATATTTGACCTATACTTTAATTGCTCTGGATGAGAGTACTTACAGTTGAAGTCGGAAGTTTACATACACCTTAGCCAAATACATTTAAACTCAGTTTCTCAAAATTCCTGACATTTAATCGTAGTAAAAATTCCCTCTCTTTAGGTCAATTAGGATCACCACTTTATTTGAAGAATGTGAAATGTCAGAATAATAGTAGAGAATGATTTATTTCAGCTTTTATTTTTCTTTCATCACTTTCCCAGTGGGTCAGAGGTTTACATACACTCAATTAGTATTTGGTAGCATTGCCTTTAAATTGTTTAACTTGGGTCAAATGTTTCGGGTAGCCTTCCACAAGCTTGCCACAATACATTGGGTGAATTTTGGCCCATTCCCCCTGACAGAGCTGGTGTAACTGAGTCAGGTTTGAAGGCTTCCTTAATCGCACACACTTTTTCAGTTCTGCCCACAAATTTTCTATAGGATTGAGGTCAGGGCTTTGTGATGGCCACTCCAATATCTTTAATTTTGTTGTCCTTAAGCCATTTTGTCACAACTTTGGAAGTATGCTTGGGATCATTGTCCATTTGGAAGACATATTTGCGACCAAGCTTTAACTTCCTGACTGATGTCGTGAGATTGTGATTCAATATATCCACATAATTTTTCTTCCTCATGATGCCATCTATTTTGTGAAGTGCACCAGTCCCTCCTGCAGCAAAGCACCCCCACATCATGATGCTGCCACCCCGTGCTTCACGGTTGGGATGGTGTTCTTTGGCTTGCAAGCATCCCTCTTTTCCTCCAAACATAACAATGGTCATTATAGCCAAACATTTATATTTTTGTTTCATCAGACCAGAGGACATTTCTCCAAAATGTACAATCTTTTTCCCCATGTGCAGTTGCAAACCGCTGTCTCTTATACACATCTAGATGTGTATAAGAGACAGCCTGAGTGGTATGACGGCTGCGTGGTCCCATGGTGTTTATACTTGAGTACTTTTGTTTGTACAGATGAACGTGGTACCTTCAGGCGTTTGGAAATTGCTCCCAAGGATGAACCAGACTTATGGAGGTCTACAATTTATTTCCAGAGGTCTTGGCTGATTTCTTTTGATTTTCCCATGACATCAAGCAAAGAGGCACTGAGTTTGAAGGTAGGCCTTGAAATACATCCACAGGTACACCTCCAATTGACTCAAATGATGTCAATTGGCCTATCAGAAGCTTCTATAGCCATGACATCATTTTCTGGAATTTTCCAAGCTGGTTAAAGGCACAGTCAACTTAGTGTATGTAAACTTCTGACCCACTGGAATTGTGATATAGTGAATTATAAGTGAAATAATCTGTAAACAATTGTTGGAAAAATTACTTGTGTCATGGACAAAGTAGATGTCCTAACCGACTTGCCAAAACTATAGTTTGTTAACAAGAAATTTGTGGAGTGGTTGAAAAATTAGTTTTAATGACTTCAACCTAAGTGTATATAAACTTCCAACTTCAACTGTATTACTAAAATGTGCTAAAATGTCTAAGTCTCGCATGGTTTAATTTATAATAAAAATATGTCCAGTTGGAGAAATGGTTTGTATGATCTACTGTAAATTATAAGTTGATGTATTAGCTTTGTGCTTGTTACCAATAGGATGACTCAATTTGACTGAATTCTCTGTTTGAAATGCAATCAGGCAAAACTAATTAAAACTTTTCAGAGAAGCAATGCTCATTCATCTTGGAAATTCTAGTTTTTCTCCCCATACCTTGTGATATCCAATTGGTAGTTACAGTCTTGTCCCATCGCTGCAACTCCTGTATGGACTCGGGAGAGGCGAAGGTCGAGAGCCATGTGTCCTCCGAAACACGGCCCTGCCAAGCCGCACTGCTTCTTGACACACTGCTCGCTTAACCCGGAAGTCAGCCACACCAATGTGTCGGAGGAAACACCGTAGAACTGGAGACAGTGCCAGCATGCCTGTGCCCGGCCCACCACAGGAGTCGCTAGAGCGCGATGGGACAATGACATCCCGGCCGGCCAAACACTTCCCTAAATCGGACGACGCTGGGCCAATTGTGCGCCGCCTCAATTGCCTGCGACACAACCTGGGATCAAACCCGGGTCTGTAGTGACACCTCAAGCACTGCGATGCAGTGCCTTAGACCGCTGCGCCACTCGGGAGGCCTCATCTTGGAAATGCTGGATCTTCCATGCGGTTGGAATATCATTCACCCAGCTAAAGACTACTTAAACCTAACCCTAAAACTAACCCTAGTTCCTAACCCTTAATTAACATAATTCTAACCCTAACACTAAATCCCCGAGAAATAGCATTTGACTTTGTGGAGACCAACAAAATTTCCCCAGTTGGTCAAATTTCTGTTTGTTTCCAAGTCCCCACAAAAATAGTTAAACACGTCGTCTACGCACGCACGCACGCACACGTGCACGTGCACGCGCACGTGCACACGCACACGCACACGCACACGCACACGCACACACACACACACACACATGTTTATATCACCTACTAGGGACACTTGTTCTCACACCACATTCTGGGGACACCACCTTCCTGACAACGAAAACATAAAAAATAGAAAAAAATCTATAATGAATACACCCCTTCAAATGTAATTGATTCATTGAAATAAGGGTAGATGACATTGTGGGGACTGGGAAGGTGAACAATGTGGGGACCCAAGAGGAAACTCCTTATTTGGCATCAACAGGAAGTCCCATCTGGGGACCAAGTTCCGACCAACTAGTACCATCTGGGGACAATAGTGTAGGCTATTGTTTAGGGCACAAGGGGATGGATTCGAATCTAGATAAGTTTGAATTGCTAGCCGTTCAGCATGTCAGTACCCACTAGAGAATGTTGCCGGGCGTTCCCTTTAGCTTATGCATCAGATGCATATCAACCTGCAAGGTGTTCAAACATGCTTGATAAATAAATGCTTTATAAATAGTGCATAATCTATTGTAAATGATTAATTGCATGAAGAAATAATGGGAATATATCAATAAAAAAACAATAGTTATTTGTTTAGAGAGTCAATTACATGTTTTGTATAATTCTACAGTCCTAGAAACACGTAGGCCTATAGCCTATTTTTGTTTCCCTTACAAAAAAACACTACAGTGTAATCCATTTGATCAACCACACCCCCCACCCACACCACACACCCACACACACCCACACACACACACACACACACACACACACACACACACACACACACACACACACACACACACACACACACACACACCACACACACACACACACACACACACACAACACAACACCACACACCCCTCCTCCCTTCCGCCCTACCATAATCTCTCGCCAGACTACCTGCCAGGTAATTAACATATTAAATAAGTCGCGCAGCACCGCCTCAACATTCATCAGTGCAGTGCGGGCTGGACACAATTAGGATGCGTAAACATGAAATCATTTACGCAGTGGGTGCCGCCCCACTTTCAGCAGTTTTCAACAGGTTTATCTAGACCTCGCTCGCCGGGGCCGAGGATTGTTTGAGGCAAGTGATTGGCTAATGAGGTAACCCTGAACAAGGACTAGCGGCTAATCACTGTGAGGGGACATGCACCCTGCTAATAAAGTAATAAACAGTATAGTAGGGGAGAGCATTTAATGTGCCTGGTCGTTCCAGGTCTTTTTGCCTAAGGTCTAGAGTGAGGTGCGGCTTCAAACATGGAGGTGTGGAGGGGAGTTAGAAAACCATAATGAAGTAGTCAAATAATAGTCTACCTTTGAATTTTTTGAGTAAATCATTTTCCAGCCAGTATGTGTAACCATAATGCAGAAATTGAGAAATATACACACATGGCAAAGGATTCTTCTTTTCAACTCGCAGGAAAACCAAATACCTGCTCTGAAGATGGTACATGAATCCCTTAATGTCAAGCTGTTTTATTAATGGACATGGGAGATTTGGTGACTGAACAGGTCTCTCTCTGATTCACTGAAAACCTAGCTAGCTCCAGGTCACAGAGACCCACCATGATGATTCATCTGCTTATGCTAGGAGAGCATTGCAGTGAGTCTAGACAAAAGGCCTAGACGGCAGCTACCCCCTAAATGTTCTACAACCACCACATCACATGTTCCTGTATGCTCCGTTTAAAACCAGCTCCGTTTAAAACCATACTTTATGGAGAACAACTCTTGAATTAGGGTAATGACGCAGGGACACGAACACGCACACGTGTTTTACTCCTATGCTTCCCTTACTTTTTAACTCTGGTAATCCATGATCTAAAGTTCATCTTTAGACCACATGGAGAGAGAGCGCGAGAGAGAGAGAGAGAGAGAGAGAGAGAGAGAGAGAGACAGAGAGAGGGGGCTGAATCTATTGTATGGAAGGGAAGGCATTGTAATTATCTTCTAGCTACGCTTCCATGTCTTTTCTCTCTAACTCAACACTGTCGCTATTACCTGACCACTACATCAATACCTTACTTAGATAGAGGTAACACAAGAAAGGGACATGGAACTAAATGGTATCTGTGGCATGAGGATCGCATCAGGTGTCAAAGTCGAAACTGACATTTCAGCAAACAAAGTGTGAAAACTGAGCGTAGGCCTAATTTGACATCTACATAGTTCAAATCAAATCAAATTGTAATGGTCGCATACATGTGTTTAGCAGATGTTATTGCGGGTGTAGCGAAATGCTTGTGTTTCTAGCTCCGACAGTGCAGTAATATCTAAGAAGTAATATCTAACAATTTCACAACATATAACCAATACACACAAATCTAAGATAGATGTGCAGTAGAGCTTTAGGTTATGTTATGATGTGATATGTCACTGTATGATATGATGCTATGTTATGCTACTGCTTATTCTATGCTAGGATATGTTATGTAATTATATTCTGCTATAATACTGCATGTCACGTTATATTATGTAATGTTACGTTGTATTATGTTATTTTAGCTTATATTATACAAGGCTTTTCCTCGATTATGGAGATTGGATAGATGATTGACTCAGGCTGCATTAGACAGTGAAGTCTGGTGGTTTTGTACTTCAATAACGCCCTCATTAATCATAGAGATCTCATGGGGTAGCTGCTTCAGGGCTCCTGGCTGATCTCTTGGGTTATAAAGCAACAGTATCTGAAAGTGTGTGGTTCCCATGGGCTACTCACATGAATGAATCTCTTCCTCCGTCTCTCTCTCTATCTCCCTCTCTCTTTCCCTCTGTCACCCTCCCTCTCTCTTTCCCTCTCTCTTTCCCTCCGTCACCCTCCCGCCCTCCCTCCCTCCCTCCTCTAATATAATATATACAGGTGAGTTTCTCCTAGACACTGATCTTGGTAATTTTTTTATTTCACCAACTAAAAGTTAAGGTTAGGATTGGGGGAGGGGAAGCTGATCTTAGATCTTCACGTAAGGGAAGCTTTCCTCCGGAGCTGATACATTCCTACTCACAGTGCCTGGTAGGAGAGCTGGACCTTGGTGAGGTTGAGAGGGTGGCTGGAGGAGGAGATGCCGTACTCCCTGGGGTCACGGCCCGTAGGCAGGTTGCCCCTCAGGATGGCGTTGTTGGCCACGTTGAGGAACGAAACGATCCCGTGCCACGCCTGGTTGTAGAACCACACCTGGAGACATGGCAGATTTTTCATAGCTGTTACAGTTCAAATACAGATCAAGGTTAAGGCTAGTCCTGGGCTAAAAAGAATAAACTGTACATTTATGGAAATGATACAGGTTATTCCTGGTAGTTACTCCAGTTCAATGCCGGTGTAAAACATGGCCCTTGTGTTAAATTAGCATCTTGATAATACATACAAAATAATAATTGATTTACATACAGTAACAGCAACTACAACAAAAGAAGCAATAACGATCAAAGCTCACAAGTTGAACACAAAGTTATAACAAACGATTGAGTACTTTTCTCTTTAAGATGCTCCCGGTGCCTGTATCTCCCGTTGTGCAGGAGAAGAATATTCTAGAAAGAGAGCACCCCCGCTGATAGTGCTGGTCTAATTAAGATTAAATGGAGTTTGGGCCTACCGTAACACTGTATCACACATACCAACAGTAAAGCACACACACACTCACATATTCAAAGTGCACGCACACACACACAAGCACATTCATGCGCACACTCACACTTTTCGTGTCTCTCACACTCTCCACATAGACTCCCCAAAGATATTTGTGGTTGACTACAGTATTAGCGACTTAAACAATTGCACAGAAAAAATGCCATTTTGGTTTATACAACGCAAGTCCTTAAGTTATTTTGACGGCAGTTTCTTTTAATCAATTCCACAATGCACTGGATTCCTTTTTCCTCAACCCCGGGGAGACCTGTTGCTAGACTCCCATTAGATACATCAAACATGGTGGACATCAAAAGAGTGGAAGAGAGTGGAAGTTAATGCTATAAAGAACAGTAGGAGGCTGGCTAAGTTAACACTGCTACCACAGAATTCATGCGGTCTAATTGCATCAAGCATCAACCATAAAGGCTGCTGTTGAATCCATTGGAAAAGTATAACTTCATAATGCTAACAGGATCCATTTTGCACTGTGCAATTCTTCTGTTCGCTGCTTTATCTTGTCTCAATGGAGGATCTCCGTCTAGAACAGAGCTCCTGACTGAATAATACATTTATGAAGTCATTTGAACCACTCAACCACTCCCTATGTAGTTTAGGTGTCTGTGATGGGAATTAAGTGATTCAGATGCAGCTCAGATTACATGTAAAACCCAGGAGATGGGCTTGTCTTGTATGATTTGTGATTAGCATCGCTCTACAAAGGCAGAGAACTATCTGTGTACCAGCGTTGGACTATACCTGCTACTGTATCCTCTCACAAAGCACTCATGATGATGACCAAGCAAAAATGGTAAGGAGCCTCTGAGTCTCTAAGCCTGAAGATGAACAATGGTATAATACCTTGACGTTATCCCTGGTCCCGAGCTCTTTCAGGAGCGTCTCGGCGTTCAGAAGGATCTGCTCAGTCGTGTTATCCTAATGAAGGAGAGAATAATAATAATAACAAGAGAACCAGGCTTAATTGGACACACTTGGGAAAATACACATCCTCTTTGAAATGCAAAACATCATGGAACAGCATTATCTCTGTATTGCTGAGGCCCACTTATTTACGTATTTTATATAGGCTGGAGAAGTAACATTATTTAGCTTGTTATTTCAGCAAACCTGCAGCACTGACTTCCCCTTACCTCTCCACTGTCATGGTTTATAACAGTTCTAGAGGCAAGGTAGGGTAGTCCTACATATGAGATGCTTGATACATATGACCCCTGGGTATTAGCGCTATAGAGGGCAGGTGGGAGTGGGAACCGAATGGGTCAKCGTTGGGGCCGAATTATTTCGCCAACCCAGCACTGCCTTCCACTTGCATCTCTCTCCTTGCTCTTTTTAAAATATTTTCTCACTATGGAAATTCCTCCACATGGAGTTATAACATATTACACAGTGGAGTTGCAGGACCAGGTGTGGGTGGGCCACATGGGTTGCGTAAAAAGAAAATACACTATGGTCATGTTTCATGTGAAATGGGCCTTGGGATGAGTGCTACTGAGAACCGTGTGATTTGTGATGGCCCGTCGTCACGCCTGTGCCCAGGTCCAGTTCAGCCTGGCCCGGTGCACACTGCACGCATTACACGTGTCATATAAATGCAAATGGTTCCTTCGGTCTGCAGGCAACTCAAATCAAAAGCCTACAATACGAGAGGTAGGAAGAGAGGGACAGGGGAAGGAGAAAGGAGGGAGGGACAGGGGAAGGAGAAAGGAGGGAGGGAGAGGTTAGAGAGGGAGGGAGAAAAACAGAGGGAGTAAGAGAAAGGAGGAGGGAGTGTTTGCACACTACACTCGTCGTCTCTCTATTTAGGAGAAACACACAGAACACCGACCATCTAATTTATTATTAATGAACTCAGGAACTACAAGCCCTTTTTTCTGTATGTAATTCTGCCTTTCTCCAAGATTTTTAACATAATTTGCATTTCAAATCAAATTGTATTTGTCACATGCGCCGAATACAACAGGTGTAGTAGACCTTACAGTGAAATGCTTACTTACAAGGCCTAAACCAACAATGCAGTATTAAGAAAAATAAGTGATAAAGTATTTACTAAATGAACTGAAGTAAAAAATGAATGAATTAAACTTCTCCCTTTGGAAGAATGGGGAGTGAGGGAGGAGGAAACCGGAGGGGGGTGAGGTGGAGGGAGAAAGGTGCTGGCGCAGGATGGCACCATAGTGGGCACGACATTGGAATGGGTTCTTCCTGAGGATTAGCTCCTCGTTCCACTGGCATTGTTTCTGTTGCAGACGGGAAGACACGTGGCGGGAGAGACAGAGGGGGGTTAGGGAATTACGGCAAACGTTTACTGATGCTTATCCTTTATGAAACGACTTCCTCCTCAAGGGCGATGGTGCTCGTATGGCCAATGACCCGGACACCCACACAGCCACAGCCAGCGATACAATGGTGGCACGATGCGTTCTGTCAAGTGCGTGACGAGAAAGCTGTTTAGGCTCTCAAAACACTGTATTTGACTACTTTATTGACTAGTCTTTCCTAATTGTCTTCAAGCATGGTGTGTTGTGTTTTTGCCATGTCAAAATATCTTCTTTCCTCATCCTATTTTATCCCAGAATCCTTTGCCACATGAGTCTCATTTCAATTTCAACTTTGAATGAAGTGATTGAGATAAAACTGTCCCGTTTGAGTGCTTGTTGCAGCTCGTTCCAGTCGCTAGCTGCAGCGAACTGAAAAGAGGAACGACCCAGGGATGTGTGTGCTTTGGGGACCTTTAACAGAATGTGACTGGCAGAATGGGTGTTGAATGGGGAGGATGAGGGCTGCAGTAGATATCTCAGATAGGGGGGAGTGAGGCCTAAGAGAGTTTAAAAAAGTATTATCAACCAGTGGGTCTTGCGACAGGTATACAGAGATGACCAGTTTACAGAGGAGTATAGAGTGCAGTGATGTGTTCTATAAGGAGCATCGGTGGCAAATCTGATGGCTGAATGGTAAAGAACATCTAGCCGCTCAAGAGCACCCTTATCTGCTGATCTATAAATTATGTCTCCGTACTCTAGCATGGGTAGGATGGTCATCTGAATCAGGGTTAGTTTGGCAGCTGGGTTGAAAGAGGAGCGATTACGTTAGAGGAAACCAAGTCTAGATTTAACTTTAGCCTGTAGCTTTGATATGTCCTGAGAGAAGGATAGTGCACCATCTAGCCATACTCCCAAGTACTTGTATGAGGTGACTACCTCAAGCTCTAAACCCTCAGAGGTAGTAATCACACCAGTGGGAAGAGGGGCATTCTTCTTACCAAACCACATGACCTTTGTTTTGCAGGTGTTCAGAACAAGTAGAGAYAGCTTGTTGGACACTAAGAAAGCTTTGTTGGAGAGCATTTAACACAAAATCCAGGGAGGGGCCAGCTGAGTATAAGACTGTATCATCTGCATGTAAATGGATGAGAGAGCTTCCTACTGCCTGAGCTATGTTGTTGATGTAAATTGAGAAGAGCATGGGGCCTAGGATTGAGCCTTGGGGTACTCCCTTGGTGACAGGCAGTGGCTGAGACAGCAGATTTTCTGACTTTATACACTGCACTCTTTGAGAGAGGTAGTTAGCAAACCAGGCCAAAGACCCCTCAGAGACACCAATACTCCTTAGCTGGCACACAAGAACGGAATGGTCTACTGTATCAAAAGCTTTGACCAAGTCAATAAAAATAGTAGCACAATATTGCTTAGACTCAAGTGCAATGGTGACATCATTGAGGACCTTTAAGGTTGCAGTGACACTTCCATAACCTGCGCGGAAACCAGATTGCATACCAGAGAGAATACTATAGACATTGATTATTGACAAGTTTTTCCAACACTTTTGATAAACAGGGCAAAATAGAAATAGGCCTATAACAGTCAGTTAGGATCAGCTTGCCTTCCAAGCAATGGGAACCTCCCCAGAAAGGAGAGACAGGTTAAAAACGTTGGAGATAGGCTTGGCGATGATAGGGTCAGGAACCTTAAAGAATAAAGGGTCTAAACCATCTGACCCAGATGTTTTTTTGGGGTCAAGTTTAAGGAGCTCCTTTAGCACTTTGGACTCAGTGACTGCCTGCATGGAGAAACGTTGTAGTGGCGCAGGGTAAAAAGAGGGAGAAGCATCGGGATAGTCACATTAGAAGGAGTGGGAGATGAGGAAATGTTGGACGGGCAAGGAGACATGTCTGAGTCAAATAGGAGTCCTGACTTAATGAAGTGGTGACTAAAGAGCTCAGCCATGTGCTTCTTTTCAGTAACAGCCACATCATCAACATTAAGGGACATGGGTAGCTGTTAGGAGGAGGGTTTATTCTCTAAGTCTTTCACAGTTTTCCAGAACTTCTTGGGGTTAGACCCAGAGAGAGAGAACTGCTCCTTAAAGTAACTAACTTTGGCCTTCCGGATAGCCTGAGTGCACGTATTTCTCATTTGCCTGAACGATAGCCAGTCAGCCTGAGTACGTGTGTGCAGAGCCTTTCGCCAAATGCAATCCTTGAGGTGGAGTAACTCTGCAAGATCACGGTCAAACCAGGGGCTGAACCTGTTTTTAATTCTCATTTTCTTTATGGGGGTGTGTTTGTTAACAATACCACTGAAAATATCAACAACAAAAAAGTCCAAGCGTCTTTGACAGATGGGATCAAACTGATTCTATACCATTGTACAGAGGCRAGGAAGGAASGCTTGCATTAGTTTTTTAGCAAGCATCTATGACAAATCAGGACAGGTRGTTTTACTGAGCAGCCATTACGAACACAGGCTGTAAAACAGTGATCACTAAGGTATTTACAGAAAACACCAGACTGATACCTATCAGAATAGTTTGTGATGATAACATCAAGGAGAGTAGCCTTTTCTGGATGTTTGGAGTCATACCTTGTGGGATTGGTGATAATCTGAGAAAGATTTAGGGAGTCCCATTGCTTTAGGGCTTGATCAGGTGGTTTAAGCATGTCCCAGTTTAGGTCACCTAGCAGGACAAATTCAGACTTAGTATAAGGGGCCAGGAGAGAGCTTAGGGCAGGTAGGGTACAGACCGGTGCTGATGGTGGACGATAACATCCAGCAACAGTCAACAAAGAGCTATTTGAAAGTTTAATGCTTAAAACCAGAAAATCTAATTGTTTGGGGACAGACTTGGTGGAGACAACTGAGCACTGAAGGTGATCCTTGGTAAAGATTGCCACTGAGGGCGGATGCTAATTTTTTTATGAGCATGACCTTATTTCTATTACACCCTGTGGCGCACTGCACTAGCATCAAATAGTCCCCATGATATGCAACTTTTCAGGGAAGTCAGTAACCAATACACACAGTCAGTTAGGAAAGCAAAGGCTAGCTTTTTCAAACAGAAATTTGCATCCTGCAGCACTAATTCAAAAAAGTTTAGGAACACTGTAAAGTCCATGGAGAATAAGAGCACCTCCTCTCAGCTGCCCACTGCACTGAGACTAGGAAACACTGTCACCACTGATAAATCCACGATAATCGAGAATTTCAATAACCAATTCTCTACGGCTAGCCATGCTTTCCACCTGGCTCCCCAACCGGCCAACCCCCCCCCCCCCCCGCTCTCCTTCTCCCAAATCCAGACAGCTGATGTTCGGAAAGAGCTGCAAATTGGATCCCTACAAATCAGCTGGGCTAGACAATCTGGACCCTCTCTTCATAAAATTATCTGCCGCCATTGTTGCAACCCCTATTACTAGTCTGTTCCACCTCTCTTTCGTATCGTCTGAGATTCCTAAAATTGGAAAGTGGCCGCGGTCATTCCCCTCTTCAAAGGGGGAGACACTCTAGACCCAAACTGTTACAGACCTATATCCATCCTGCCCTGCCTTTCTAAAGTCTTTGAAAGCAAAGTGAACAAACAGATCACCGACCATTTCGAATCCCACCGTACCTTCTCCGCTATGCAATCTGGTTTCCTAGCTGGTCACGGGTGCACCTCAGCCACGCTCAAGGTCCTAAACGTTATCATAACCGCCATCGATAAAAGACAGTACTGTGCAGCCGTCTTCATCGACCTGGCCAAGGCTTTCGACTGTCAATCACCGTATTCTTATTGGCAGACTCAACAGCCTTGGTTTCTCTAATGACTGGCTGGCCTGGTTCACTAACTACTTCTCTGATAGAGTTCAGTGTGTCAAATCGGAGGGCCTGTTGTCTGGACCTCTTGCAGTCTCTATGGGGGTGCCACAGGGTTCAATTCTCGGGAGGACTCTTTTCTCTGAATATATTGCACACCGGCATTTCTACTTGCACATCCTCATCTGCACATATATCACTCCAGTGTAAATTGCTAAATTGTAATTACTTTGCCACTATTGGCCTATTTATTGCCTTACCTCCTAATTTCATTTGCACACCCTGTATACAGATTTTTCTATTGTGTTATTGACTGTACGTTCGTTTATCCCATGTGTAACTCTGTGTTATTGTTTTTGTCACACTGCTTTGCTTTATCTTGGCTAGGTCGCAGTTGTAAATGAGAACTTTTTCTCAACTGGCCTACCTGGTTAAATAAAGGTGAAAAAATATATATATATTGGATGACTGTCATTCATATTCCATTCACCCAGCTCAATGTAACATTGATAGGTTTATCTGCCGCCATTGTTGCAACCCCTATTACATGATACTCCAATATTCCCTATACCCATCATGAAAGTTTACAAGGTACAGGTCGAGATGCATTTTTGTAATCAAGGTGAGAGACATTGACACATTAAATACCTGTCTGCATGTAGCTGATCTAGGGTGTAATCATTAGTCCAACAGTTGCACATGAGAGATTCTATTGGACAAATTCAGATATGTTTAACCTCTTTCCCTCGTTCCGTTTGCTTCTGTTTTCAACAGAATTGGTGGAATTAATACACCCCTGATCACATGCAAACACAGTTCACTTTCCAAGCAGCCACATACAAACAGCATGATCCCTTTGATTGTTGTATTATTACTTCTCGCATCTATGTGCTCTCCTCCTCCCCCCCTTTTCCTTCACTTGTGGACAGCTGATGTGCCAAACACATCAGTTGTCTGTGACCAGACTAAAAAACCTATCCAAGCCAAACCTTTATATCATAACCTCTAACCACTACACACAGCCTACCTACATTGTTGACACCATATTAACGTCATATGCAATTCAGTCAAGACCAAATTCTTATTTACAATGGCGGCCTAAACCGGCCAAACCCGGACAACGCTGGGCCAATTGTGCGCCACCCTATGGCACTCCCAATCCCGGCCACTCGGGAGCCCAGGTTACTTTCTAAATGTAATCTGTTACAGTTGCTAGTTACCTGTCCAAAATTGGGATCAGTAACGTACCTTTTGGGTTACCCAAACTCAGTAACATAATCTGATTACATTCCTTTACTTTTAGATGACTTTCCCCTTAAGAGGTATTAGAAGAAGACAAAAATGTATGTTACCATTTGAACGACATATATTGCAGGATAAATCAATGTTACAGTTTACATAGATGCCCATTTCTGGATGTTAAATTTTACTTCATGGGTTGGTTATGTACACTTCATCTAACCCATCGCTTTCTACTACATATAATAATAATATGATTAAATTATATCTTTACATTAAAAACCAAAGTCTATCAGAATTACAGTCATTCCAATAAATGTTATAACCCTTCATCTTCAAGAATAGGACTTGGAAATATGGAAGTATAGATTAGCCAAATTGTTTTATCTGAGCATGATCCCAAAACTAAGGACTTATTAGCAGCACTACTCATGGAGGACCACTACTCATGGAGGACCACTACTCATGGAGGACTGATTGTGGACTACAGGAAAAGGAGGACCGAGCACGCCCCCAATCTCATCGACGGGTATATAGTGGAGCAGGTTGAGAGCTTCAAGTTTCTTGGTGTCCACATCAACAACAAACTAGAATGGTCCAAACACACCAAGATAATCGTGAAGATGGCACGACAAAGTCTATTTCCCCTCAGGAGACTGAAAAGATTTGGCATGGGTCCTCAGATCCTCAAAAAGTTCTACAGCTGCACCATCGAGAGCATCCTTACTGGTTGCATCACTGCCTGGTATGCCAACTGCTCAGCCTCCGACCACAAGGCACGACAGAGGGTAGTGCGTACGGCCCAGTACTTCACTGGGCCCAAGCTTCCTGCCAACCAGGACCTCTATACTAGGCGGTGTCAGAGGAAGGCCCTAAACATTGTCAAAGACTCCAGCCACCCTAGTCATAGACTGTTCTCTCTGCTACCGCACGGCAAGCGGTACCGGAGCGTCAAGTCTAGGTCCAAAAGGCTTAACAGCTTCTTCCCCCAAGCCATAAGACTCCTGAACAGCTAATCAAATGGCTACCCTGACTATTTGCATTGCCCCCCCCCCCTCTTTTTACGCTGCTACTCTCTGTTTATTATCTATGCAGTCACTTTAACTNCCCCTCTTTTTACGCTGCTACTCTCTGTTTATTATCTATGCAGTCACTTTAACTCTCCCTACATGTACATATTACCTCAATTACCTCAACTAACTTGTGCCACGCACATTGACTCTGTACCGGCACCCCCTGTACAGTGGCAAGAAAAAGTATGTGAACCCTTTGGAATTACCTGGATTTCTGCATAAATTGGTCATACAATTTGATCTGATCTTCATCTAAATCACAACAATAGACAAACACAGTCTGCTTAAACTAATAACACACAAACAATTATACGTGTTCATGTCMTTATTGAACACACAGTGTAAACATTCACAGTGCAGGGTAGGAAATGTATGTGATCCCTTGGATTTAATTGGTTGAACCTCCTTTGGCAGTAATAACCTCAAACAAACATTTTCTGTAGTTGCGGATCAGACCTGCGCATCGGTCAGGAGGAATTTTGGACCATTCCTCTTTACAAAACTGTTTCAGTTCAGCAATATTCTTGGGATGTCTGGTGTGAACCGTACTCTTGAGGTCATGCCACAGCATCTCAATCGGGTTGAGGTCAGGACTCTGAGTGGGCCACTCCAGAAGGCGTATTTTCTTCTGTTGAAGCCATTCTGTTGTTGATTTACTTCTGTGTTTTGGGTTATTGTCCTGTTGCATCACCCAACTTTTGTTGAGCTTCAATTGGCGGACAGATAGCTTTACATTTTTCTGAAAAATGTCTTGATAAATTTGGGAATTCATTTTTCCGTCGATGATAGCAAGCTGTCCAGGCCCTGAGGCAGCAAAGCAGCCCCAAACCATGATGCTCCCTCCACCATACTTTATAGCTGGGATGAGGATTTGAATTTACTGTGCTATGGCTTTGTATTGTGTGTTCCTTCCAAACAACTCAACTTTAGTTTCATCTGTCCACAGAATATTTTGCCAGTAGAGCCTGGAATATCCAGGTGCTCTTTTGCGAAATTCAGACGTGCAGCAATGTTTTTTTTTTGGACAGCAGTGGCTTCTTCCATGGTGTCCTCCCATGAACACCATTCTTGTTTAGTGTTTTACGTATGGTAGAATTGTCCGCTGAGATGTTAGCATGTTCCAGAGATTTCTGTAAGTCTTTAGCTGAAACTCAAGGATTTTTCTTAACCTCATTGAGCATTCTGCGCTGTGCTCTTGCAGTCATCTTTGCAGGACGGCCACTCCTAGGGAGAGTAGTAACACTGCTGAACTTGAACTCTAGATGCATGTGCTAGCTAAATAAGCAAAAGCGGAAGTGAAAAAAAAATACAACAAAATCTCTCTTTCTCTCTTGCGTCTAATTTGTTCAAAACTGTTCAACTATTGTCTTTCCCTTTTTGAGTCAACTACTCACCACATTTGATGCACTGCAGTGCTAGCTAGCTGTAGCTTATGCTTTCAGTACTAGATTCATTCTCTGATATTTTGATTGGGTGGGCAACATATCAGTTCATGCTGTAAGAGTTCTGATAGGTTGGAGAACCTCCTCCAGAGGTTGTCATAATTATTGTGTATGTTTATGGAAGGGGGTGAGAACCACAAGCCTCCTAGGTTTTGTATTATTGTCAATGTACCAAGAGGAGGACGGAAACTAGCTGAACCCTGGCTACATCATGGTGCCACTCTACAGAGTGCTGTTGAGGCTACTGTAGACCTTCATTGCAAAACAGTGTGTTTGAATAAATTATTTGGTGACATGTGAATATATTTCGTATAGTTTTATCTAAAAAGGATAACTTTTTCACTATTTTTAAGAACTTCACTAAGAAGAAAGGTCCTCCCCTTCCTCCTCTGAGGAGATTCCACTGCTGGAGTACACTGTATACTACTGTTCTTTCTCTGTCTGCAACCCCAGCAGACACAGGGTGTGTCCCAAATGGCACTCTATTCACTTTGTAGTGCACTTATTTTGACCAGGGTCAGCGAGCCAGACATATCCAACTTTAAAAAGGGAAAGGCACAGAGCTGGGATCGGCTGATGTTCAGCCATTAGAGTTACATCATCACTGCGGCTGTGAATCAAAGTCATGTTAGTGTGGAGAATATGGAGCCTGGAGAAGTGCCCTGGAGAAGGATGGTTAAGACACCCAAGGGAGAGTAACACTGATCTTGATTGTATGACTTCATTTGCCTTTTTTCTTTTTTTAAATATTTGAGGTCCGTACCGCCTACAGGTTTGGAACATTAATGAGTGTGTATGTGTGGTGTGTGTGTGTGTGTGTGGTGTGTGTGTGTGTGTGTGTGGTGTGTGTGTGTGTTGTGTGTGTGTGTGTGTGTGTGTGGTGTGTGTGTGGTGTGTTGTGTTGTCAGACAGAACAGACAGACAGAAGACAGAGAGAGACAGAGAGAGACGACAGAGAGACAGACAGGGACAGGACAGACAGACAGACAGAACAGACAGACAGACAGACAGACAGACAGACGAGACAGACAGACAGACAGACAGGACAGACAGGACAGAACAGACAGACAGACAGATAGACAGATAGATAGATAGATAGATAGATAGATAGATAGATAGATAGATAGATAGATAGATAGATAGATAGATAGATAGATAGATAGATAGATAGATAGGAGGGGTGTGTGTACACTTGTTTGAATGTGTTGAGGAGAAAAAGAGGAAGAGGTAAATATATTAGATGCATCTGAGACAATCATACCCAGTTTCCATGGACACCCAAAAGTCTATCTGGGTTTTTAACTTTCCTTCCAGTTTGATTTGAAGGTAATGTATTGAAATTCAAGAGACTGAAATTCAAGAGTCACTCAAGCAGATTCGATCTCATGTTTCAGAAAGAGCACAAGCTTAGTGTTAGTGATTGGTTTCTTACGTCCATGCATAATTGAATGCAGATAAACAACATTACAAGCACCTCTGTGAATTGAGATCTCCATAGATCCCTTCTGGCTTTCACCCACCGCAAACGTACCTTTATCCTCCCACACGGGAAGATATTAAATCAATGTGTTCCACAGCTGGCAGTAAGGCCACCACTATCCCAATATCCATAGCATACCTGGGGGGAATTGAATAGGCTTTTCAAATCCCTGATTACAGCTTCAATTTCCGGTTCAGTCATCCTGACTTGGGAGTTAACTCCTCCAACGGAAATCCCTCCGTACCTTGAGTGGTGGGTAGTGGTGGCAGGGGTGCGGGCAAAGATCAGAGTGCAAATGAATAAGGTATGAACAAGCATGGACACACAAACACACCAATAAATTCACACATGCAGACACACACATACACAAACAACACACAGTACCATTTAATTTGACTCGTGACTCATGAGGTATAATTAGTGGGACTTAGAACTTGACATTACACGCTATCTTAGATAACAACTTCGGTCACATTGTTGGCATTATGTCTGAACATTGAAAGTTATGTAAGTGCTACCGAGCACAGAGTTGAAAGTACCTTTTTCTGCCTGCTTTCTCATACGTCTTCAAGAGGAAGTCTGTCATGTTCCTCCCTGTCAGGTCCTGCAGTGTGTCCGTAGTATTCTGGGTCCTCTGGAAATACATGATAATGAAATGTTATTACTTCTAACATACGTAGGTTTCCTTCAGCCCAGAACTCATCGACATGTGACATGCGTTTCACTACAGCATACAGACTTCTAAGTCAGTCATTGGCTCTGAGAAAAAGATGGAACAATTGACACTCAAAGCAAAGGACATAATAGCAGTACCATGCATATGCCATTTAGCAGACAGTTTTTATCCAATGCGACACAGTCATACATCAACACAATTTACGTATGGGTGGCCCCAACGGGAATCAAACCCATGACCCCCAGCGTTGCAAGTGCCTTGCTCTACAAACTGACCCACACAGCAGGTTCCAGATAGTGTGTTGTGCAAACTTTGGAAATCCAGGCTTCGTGATCCTAATCCGACAGAAGTTCAGCCAAAACAATGGCCACCATCCTAACACAACCGAGTTGGAAACACCTACATCGATGCAGCACCATTGCACTATAGTGGCACCGGCCACATTTCCAACCATAAACAACTCATATATGCGTGGCGCTGTGGAACCCAACCAAGCACTCTGAAGCCGATCATAATAGTCAATTAATGAGCCTGTTGGAACCTTCCCCGTCCCCGTGATGCAGCCAAAGCTGTGGCTAATGTCAAAGGGCTCTAATTAGCACGTACTCTGCATACATTGGCACATTCAGACAATTAGGGAAGACACGACACAGTGGTGCGTTTCCACTCCACATATCCTCCATAGCCACATCCAACAACTAGCACCTCCCTGTCTGGCCCAGTTCATTTCAGGGCAGCGGGATACAAAACTGATTAGGATGATTCCTTGGCAAGGCACATGGAGACTGCTTATTAGGATCCAGAACCCCCCTCCCCTACCCTCCCTCCCATATTCCCTCACGTTCTCCCCAAGCCGAGCATCGAGCCCCTACACCCCCCACCCCACCCTGACTCCCTTTAACCGAATGTGTTCTATCCACCCTTCCCTGGGTTCCTAGCTTAGCGCGCTCACCGAGGGTAAACACTGCACTCGGAGAGAGACTACTGTTTAAATGAACGCCCCCACACCGATTAGCCGTGTTTGTACGCCTCTTTTCTATTTGTTGTTCGGTAATGACATGGATATGTATGCAAACAGGCGTTGGTTCGTTAATTAATTCCTAGCTTGGTTGGGGCGAGGGGCCGGATTAGGAGGGGAGAGGGGAAAGGGGGGTTCCATTCCGAAAGCTTACCTGTCCCCCTGATACATATTGAAATGGATTTATGTTATTGTTTTTACAGATGAGTGTCCAGTAATCTAAATAATCCGACCAGGATTTATTTGGTTATATAGTTTGACTTTCCAGGTCCACCCCTAGTCGAACTGTAGATACAGGCCAGCTGCAAAAAATGCAGTCTGTAATAGCAGAACTCAATTCCAAATGAGATGAACATACAGTACATTGATGTAGCTTTGTACTCTATACCCACTGCATAACGTTAGTTATCTGCAAAATGAACAATGTGATTTTGAATGTAGTTAAAAATGTAGTTACTGTAATAGTGAAACAACTAGGATGTTTTGTAACAGGAAGAAGATGAGACCCTACACACTGTTTACCGTTGAACAATCTGGGTCTCCGTTACGAGCAGCATGAACTTCAAAATAAACAAACAGATGGTTAGTGTTGACTGTACTGTGTACAATGAGCCTGAGCTCACAGCTCAGACAGCCAGCACGAGTCGAATTGCATTGGCCGCATTTCACCTCCTCCAATCGAAACCACAGATAAGATGACATTGCTTCCAACACTCAACGGGTGTGTGTACTAATATGGATACCGTACATATCATCTTTTAAATAGGTAATAGAAAGATATCAGAGGACAAGTTCATTGTAATGGCAAAAAAAATGAATGAAATAGTATCAAAGCATGTGTTTAATAGCTTTCTCTTTATTCCATTTCAGCCATTACAATGAACCTGTCCTCGGATATCTCTTCCCGCGTTGCCACTTCTGATCCCAGTTATTTACCTGGAATGTTCTCTCTCTTCACTTGGCATTCTATACTTCACATCACTCATTCCACACGCGTATGCCACTCTCGACCACATGACGGCAGGTTGATGACACACAGGAGAGGCAAACAGGAGAGAGGCAAATGTAAACTCCGAYTAATCAAATCTGGGGAATAAGCTGGCACGCTGCGGTGTTGGAGAGACGATAAGAGAATAGGCTTCTTATTAATCTCTGCACACAGTTTCTGTATCTTGGGGAACCTCAATAACCAACTTCCAATTCTACCTGGCWTAAACAAATGCAATCTTTGGGACGTAGAGTTCTGCTTAAAGCTATGTGAACCACCTGCTGTACGTAGCTCTGCAGGCCTAGGCTGAGTTTGGCTCATCTAGTTTGTTGATTCGTCAGAAATGCTGAATTATGATCAAGTCAATTTTGTTTTCTTATGTTTTTAAAAGACAACATTTTAATTGTCATTTTCAGAAATGCATGACTTGTAATTCTTATTTCCTGTCAAAAGTGCTGGTGGAGGTGGATTTTGTTGGTYGAGGTAGATTTTGGCAAAGTAACTGCTAGTAAGTTATTTGTAAGTACTAGGAACTAAAGTGATGGATTGTGACTCAAATCGTATCTTGTTGGCAGGACATTACAAGGCATTTCTGTATATGTTGGCAGCAGCAAGTGGATACGTGCATTTGTGTGCATACATGCATGTTTTGAATACATTTGCTCATATATCACTGAGTGGATCAACCTCCAACGTAAGGCTATGTTCAAAATAATACAAACATAAGCCAGAGACATTGCCATCTTTACAAGTCAACACTGCCTAGCTGAAGTTGAACTAAAATAAATAAATACATTTACAGGGCCTCATTCCACCCACCATCTGCCTCATCTTGCAACCTCACAACCTTTCACTTTTGTTTTCCAATGTGCCCTTCCTTGCTGAACGCTTCGCTTCGGACAGGTCATTTAACACTAGAATGGATCTAGGGGGTAGAAGCCAAAATGACAAATCAACAGTAGCCTCTTAGAGCAAAGATGTGACTGACCCATATCTTGTGTTCTGTCTGCTTGAATTCAGGTTGCCGGGACTTGTGTTGTTCATTATCTGATTATCTTCCTCAAAGAGAGGCCTAGGCTGGCCAATAGGGAGATCCGTTCCCAATAAACTGAACTCTGACTCATATTGTTAAGAAGATAATACAATGGAATTGGTCATGCACAATAGAATAACAACGCCATGCCAGGACAACACCCCCAAAGCAAAGTGCAAGTTATTAAAACCATCCAGGTCAAGTGTGCAGCACTGCCAATTCAAAAAGAGAAGTAAATTAGTWTCAAATATCAAGGCCTAGTTTTGAACATCCCTGCTGAAAAAGCCAGCATACAGTAGACCGACATAGGCTGGTCCAGCATAGTTGCTGGTGACCAGCCTTTGCTGTGTTTCCGTGGTGCCTTCGTGATGACCAGCCTTCGCTGTGCTTTCATGGCATTGTGTTTTGCTGTTGACCGGCCTTCTCTGTGTTTTTGCTGGTGACCAGCCTTCGCTGTGTTACCGTAGTAACCAGACCACAGTGTTTCTGCTTGGTTACCACCCTTCTCTGTGTTTTGCTGAGGATCAGCCATGGACACTGGTGACCAACATAGAATCATATGGACTACCCAAACCATGTAAAATGGAACAAACATTTCAATAACGGGMGCAATAAGTCAAACTAGCAGAATGGATTAGTTTAGAAAAATGTATGTTATTTATCTTTGTTTAGCATTTGATTAATTAATCAATTAATGTACCTGCAAAAACACAACAAACAAAAATGACATTAAAACAAACAACTACAATAGAGCATGCTGGGAAATATGATAATGATGGGAGTGGTCAGACCAGCAGCTAGACTATGCTGGACCAGCATAGACCAGCTTGGTCACCAGCATCACCAGCATAAGCTGGTATCAAATCAAATCAAATCAAATATACTTTAATTTGTCACATACAGTACACGTGTTCAGCAGATGTTACTGCGGGTGTAGCGAAATGCATATGTTTTCTAGTTCAAACAGTGCAGTAATATCTAACAAGTAACATCTAACAATACATTTCAATTTACATGAATGGAATTAAGAATATATAAATATGAGGACGAGCAATGTCAGAGCGGCATAGACTAAGATATAGTGGAATAGGACAGAATACAGTATATATACAGTTGAAGTCGGAAGTTTACATACACTTAGGTTGGAGTTATTAAAACTCGTTTTTTCAACCACTCCACAAATGTCTTGTTTAACAAACTATGGTTTTGGCAAGACGGTTAGGACATCTACTTTGTGCATGACACAAGTAATTTTTCCAACAATTGTTTACAGACAGATTATTTCACTGCATCACAATTCCAGTGGGTCAAAAGTTTACATACACTAAGTTGACTGTGCCTTTAAACAGCTTGGAATATTCCAGGAAATGATGTCATGGCTTCTGATAGGCTAATGGACATAATTTGAGTCAATTYGAGGTGTACCGGTGGATGTATTTCAAGGCCTACCTTTAAACTCAGTGCCTCTTTGCTTGATCACGGGAAAATCAAAAGAAATCAGCCAAGACCTCAGAAAAGAAATTGTAGATCAGAAATTGTAGATCTCCACAAGTCTGGTTCATCCTTGGGAGCAATTTCCAAATGCCTGAAGGTACCACATTCATCTGTACAGACAACAATACGCAAGTATAAAAACCATGGGACCACGCAGCCGTCATACCGCTCAGGGAAGAGACGCGTTCTGTCTCCTAGAGATGAACGTACTTTGGTGCGAAAAGTGCAAATCAATCCCAGAACAACAGCAAATGACCTTGTGAGGATGCTGGAAGAAACAGGCACAAAAGTATCTATATCCACAGTAAAACGAGTCCTATGTCGACATAACCTGAAAGGCTGCTCAGCAAGGAAGAAGCCACTGCTCCAAAACTGCCATAAAAAAGCCAGACTATGGTTTGCAACTGCACATGGGGACAAAGATTGTACTTTTTGGAGAAATGTCCTCTGGTCTGATGAAACAAAAAAAGACCAGTTTGGCCATAATGACCATCGTTATGTTTGGAAGAAAAAGGGGGACGCTTGCAAGCCAAAGAACACCATCCCAACGTGAAGCACGGGGGGTGACAGGATCATGTTGTGGGGGTGCTTTGCTGCAGTAGGGACTGGTGCACTTCACAAAATAGATGGCWTCATGAGGAAGGAAAATTTTMTGGAAATATTGAAGCAACATCTCAAGACATCAGTCAGGAAGTTAAAGCTTGGTCGCAAATGGGTATTCCAAATGGACAATGACCCCAAGCATACTTCCAAAGTTGCGGCAAAATGGCTTAAGGACAACAAAGTCAAGGTATTTTAGTGGCCATCACAAAGCCCTGACCTCAATCCAACAGTAGATGTGTGGGCAGAACTGAAAAAGCGTGTGCGAGCAAGGATGCCTACAAACCTGACTCAGTTACACCAGCTACAACAGGAGGAATGGGCCAAAATCCACCCACCTTATTGTGGGAAGCTTGTGGAAGGCTACCCAAAACGTTTGACCCAAGTTAAACAATTTTAAAGGCAATGCTACCAATACTAATTGAGTGTATGTACACTTCTGACCCACTGGGAATGTAATGAAAGAAATAAAAGCTGAAATAAATCATTCTCTCTTCTATTATTCTGACATATCACATTCTTAAAATAAAGTGATGATCCTAACGATAGCTATTTAAGAGTCTGACGGCCTTGAGATAGATGCTGTTTTTCAGTCTCTTGGCCCCAGCTTTGATGCACCTGTACTGACCTCTCCTTCTGGATGATAGCGGGGTTAACAGGCAGTGGCTCAGGTAGTTGTTGTGCTTGATGATATTTTTGGCCTTCCTGTGACATCGGGGGCTGTAGGTGTCCTGGAGGGCAGGTAGTTTGCCCCCGATGATGCGTTGGGCCGCACCACCCTCTGGAGAGCCCTGCGGTTGTGGGCAGTGCAGTTGCTGTACCAGGCGGTGATACGGCCTGACAGGATGCTCTCAATTGTGCATCTGTAAAGGTTTGTGAGGGTTTTAGGTGCCAAGCCAAATTTCTTCAGCCTCCTTAGGTTGAAGGAGCTCTGTTGCACCTTGTTCACCACACTGTCTGTGTGGGTGGACCATTACAGTTTATCAGTGATGTGTACACCGAGGAACTTTCCTCCTTTTCCACTGCGGTTCCGTCGATGTGGATAGGGAGGTTCTCCCTCGGTTATTTCCTGAATTCCATGATCAGCTACTTTGTTTTGTTGACGTTTGTTGAGAGGTTATTGTCCTGGCACCACTCTCCCAGTGCCCTCACCTCCTCCCTGTAGGCTGTCTTGTCATTGTTGGTAATCAAGCTTACTACTGTTGTGGCGTCTGCAAAATGGATGATTGAGTTGGAGGCGTGCATGGCCACGCAGTCATGGGTAAATAGGGCGTACAGYAGGGGGCTGAGCACGCATCCTTGTTAGGCCACAGTATTGAGGATCAGCGAAGTGGAGGTGTTGTTTCCTACCTTCACCACCTGCGGGCGGCCCATCAYGAAGTCAGGGGTTCAGACACAGGGCCTGGAGTTTAATGATGAACTTGGAGGGTGCTATGGTGTTGAATGCTGAGCTATAGTCAATGAACAGCATTCTTACATAAGTATTCCTCTTGTCCAGATAGGATAGAGCAGTGTGATGGTGATTGCATCGTCTGTGGATCTGTTGGGGTGGAAAGCAAATTGAAGTGGGTCTAGGGTGTCAGGTAAGGTAGAGGTGATATGATCCTTGACTAGTCTCTCAAAGCACTTCATAATGACAGAAGTGAGTGCTATGGGACGATAGCACTCGTTCAGTTACCTTTGCATTCTTGGGTACAGGAACAATGGTGGACATCTTGAAGAATGTAGGGACAACAGACTGGGATAGGGAGAGATTGAATATGTCCGTAAACACTCCAGCCAGCTGGTCTGCACATGCTCTGAGGACGCGGCTAGGGAGGCCGTCTGGGCCGGCAGCCTTGCGAGGGTTGACACATTAAATGTCTTTCTCACGTCAGCCACGGAGAAGGAGAGCCCACAGTCCTTTGTAGCGGGCCGCATTGGTTGCACTGTGTTATCCTCAAAGRGGGCGAAGAAGGTGTTTKGCTTGTCCMGAAGCAAGACGTTGGTGTCCTCGATGTGGCTGGTTTTCCCTTTGTAGTCCATGATTGTCTATAGACCCTGCCACATACGTCTCATGTCTGAGCCGTTGAAATGCAACTCCACTTTGTCTCTGTACTGACGTTTTGCCTGTTTGATTGCCTTGCGAAGGGAATAACTACAGTTTGTATTCGGCCATATTCCCAGTCACCTTGCCATGGTTAAATGCGATGGTTCGCACTTTCAGTTTTGCACAAATGCTGCCTTCTATCCACGGTTTCTGGTTAGGTAGGTTTTAATAGTCACAGGGGGTACAACATCTCCTTTACACTTCCTGATAAACTCAGTCACCGTATCAGTATGTTCATCTATGTTGTTCTATGAGGCTACCCGGAACATATTTTGAAGTGTGAATTCCGATTGGTCAGACCAGCGTTGAATAGTCCTTAGCACAGGTACTTCCTGTTTGAGTTTCTGCCTTTAGGAAGGGAGGAGATAAATCGAGTCATAATKATTTGCCAAAGGGAGGGTGGGGGAGGGACTTGTAAGCATCCCGGYCGTTGGAGTAGCAGTGGTTGAGTGTTTTAGCAGCACATGTACTACAGTCAATGTGTTGATAAATCTTTGGTAACGTTTTCCAAAAATTTGCTTTGTTAAAATCCCCAGCTCCAATAAATGCGGCCTCAGGATATGTAGTTTCCAGTATGCATAAAGTCCAGTTTGCATAAAGTTCTTTGAGGGCTGTCGTGGTATCGGCTTGAGGGGGAAAATACACGGCGGTGACTATAACCAAAGAGAATTCTCTTYGGAGGTAATACGGACAGCATTTGATTGTGAGGTATTCTAGGTCGGGTGAACAAAAGGACTTGAGTCCCTGTATGTTATCACAATCACACCATGAGTAGAGTAGTTAATCATGAAACATACTGTACACCCCTGCCCTTCTTCTTCCCGGAGAGACATTATTCCTGTCTTTGCGATGAACTGAGAACCTGGCTGAACGGGCTCAGACAGAATATACAGAGAGAGCCATGTTTTCGTGAAACAGAGTACACTATCGGTCAAAAGTTTTAGAACACCTACTTATGCAAGGGTTTTTCTTTATTTTTACTATTTTCTACATTGTAGAATAATAGTGAAAACATCAGAACTATGAAYTAACAKATATGGGGTCATGTAGTAACCAAAAAAGTGTTAACCAAATCAAAATAAACTTTATATTTYAGATTCTTCAAATAGCCTCCCGTTGTCTTGTTGACAGCTTTGCATACTCTTGGCATTCGCTCAACCAGCTTCATYAGGTAGTCACCTGTAATGTATTTCAATTAACAGGTGTGCCTTGTTAATTTGTGTTTTAATTTAAGTTKATTTYTGGAATGTCTTTCCTTCTTAACGCGTTTGAGCCAATCAGTTGTGTTGTGACAAGGTAGGGGGATATACAGAAGATAGCCCTATTTGGTAAAAGAACATGTTCATATTATGGCWAGAACAGCTCAAATAAGCAAAGAGAAACGACAGTCCATCTTTTTTTCAGACACTATGGAAAATGTCAAGAACTTTGAACGTTTCTTCAAGTGCAGTCGCAAAAACCATCAAGCGTTATGACGGAACTGGCTCTCATGAGGACCGCCACAGGAAAGGAAGACCKAGAGTTACCTCTGCTGCAGAGGATAAGTTCATTAGAGTTACCAGCCTCAGAAATTGCAGCCCAAATAAATGCTTCACAGAGTTCAAGTAACAGACACATCCCAACATCGACTGTTCAGAGGAGACTGTTTGAATCAGGCCTTCATGGTCGAATTGCTGCAAAGAAAACACTACTAAAGGACACCATTAAGAAGAAGAGACTTGCTTGGGCCAAGAAACACAAGCAATGGACATGAGACCGGTGGGAATTTGTCCTTTAGTCTGGAGTTCAAATTGGAGATTTTTGGTTCCAACCYCTGTTTCTTTGTTAGATGCGGTGTGGGTGAACGGATGATRTCCGCATGTGTATTTCCCACCGTAAAGCATGGAGGAGGAGGTGTTATGGTGTGGGGGTGCTTTGCTGGGGACACTGTCTGTGAMTTATTTGGAATTCAAGGCACACTTAACCAGCATGGCTACCACAGCATTCTGCAGTGATACATCATCCCATCTGGTTTGGGCTTAGTGGGACTATAATTTGTTTTTCAAAAGGACAATGACCCAACACACCTCCAGGCTGTGTAAGGGCTATTTTACCAAGAAGGAGAGTGATGGAGTGCTGCATCAGATGACCTGGCCTCCACAATCTGCTGACCTCAACCAAATTGAGATGGTTTGGGATGAGTCGGACCGCAGAGTGAAGGAAAAGCAGCCAACAAGTGCTCAGCATATGCGGGAACTCCTTTAAGACTCTTGAAAAAGCATTCCAGGTGAAGCTGGTTGAGAGAATGCCAAGAGTGTGCAAAGCTGTCATCAAGGCAAAGGGTGGCTTTTTGAAGAATATCAAAGATAAAATATATTTTGATTTGTTTAACACTTTTTTGGTTACTGCATGATTCCATATGTGRTATTTCATAGTTTTGATGTCTTCACTATTATTCTACAATGTAGAAAATAGTAAAAATAAAGAAAAACCCTTGTATGAGTAGGTGTTCTAAAACCTTRGACCGGTAGTGTATGGTACAATCCCTGATGTCTCTGTGGAAGGAAATCTTTGCCCTTAGCTCGTCAACTTTATTATCCAGAGAACATTAGCGAGTGATATACACGGAAGCGGTGGATGGTGTGSGCACCTCCTGAGTCTGACTAAAAGTCCGCTCCGAGTGCCTCTTTTCCTCCGGCTGAGTTTTGGAACAGCCTCTGGGATGAGTTCAATTGCCRTGGGGGATACTAACAAAGTATCCGGTTCGGGAAAGTCTTATTCCTGGTCTTAATGCTGGTAATGCTGGTGAGTTTCCGTCGCTCTGATATCCAAAAGTTCTTCCCGGCTGTATGTAATAACACAAAAATGTGACCGTTAGCTGGCTGGCTCCCTAACTAACGTTGCATGTATGWTGTTATTATTCGTATCCCAGAGCTGTTCGCTTTGCTAGTTAAAGCCTAATATTAGCTAGCTAACATCGAACCTGGTTGGTTAGCTCCCAGCAGATTCATGTAGGGTAGTAACGACATGATTTGGCACTATGTTCATTGTTGTTTAACTAGCTAACGTTAGCTGGCTGGCTCYTTAGCTAACGTTACGTGACACGTGTGATCTTACACGTTGTTTACCTAGCTAGGTTCATTGTTTACCTAGCTATCTATGTAAATGTCTWAAGCTAAAGTGTACAAAACCCGTTGAATATGGCCGGTGTCAGTAAACATCGGCAAAAAAGAGTAATGAAATTGTTGCCAGCAGAGCAATTTAGGCTGTTTTCATGTTATCCAAAGGTAAACAAATCATCGGCCTGAGTGTCAAGTGTGCGTTCTGAACACTCCGAGAACGAAATGAGATGGGTGGGGCAAAAGCTTAAGAGGGTGTGAACAATGCTGAATGGGTGTAGACAAAGTGGAGCTCTTCACAAGATACCAAAACATTCAAAGGCCATTTTCTCAAAAGTGAGTTCACAAGTTTATCAACTTTCAAAGCAGAATTACTTTCCCATTGTTCCTCAAAAATGCTTGATGACATACCCTTTTATAGCTCTGAGTCTCTACTTGTATCCAATGTAAAAACACCATTTCAAATGTTTCTACATAAGACCAAATCCAAGTGGTGAGTCACACATTTGCTGGGCTAATAATGTGACCAGCTAGACCATACTGGTCAACCAGCATAACCAGCTAGACCATGCTGGTAAGACCAACATGACCATGCTGGTCAGACTTGCTTGACCAGCATCCAACCAGCACTGACCAGCACAGACCAGCATGGATCAGCATACACCAGCTTGATCCCTGGCTGCACTAGTGTTTTGTGCACTAAGGTTCCTTCTTTCATTCAGAATAGTTTGTGCAAAGGTTTGTTCAAGGGTTGTTTAGCTTCATTTTGAAGGCTTGCTAAAGCATATGTCAATGAATTGGGATATAAGCATTTTCAAGAACTCTACTCACATAAGTGGTGAATGAAGAAAATATGCACAACTTAAAAGATGTATTTGATAGATAAGGGTGGCAAGGATATGCAACAGTAGCTGAGTAGAGTTTCCTGATGATAAAGACATCAAACGTAATACTCAGAGCGCCGTGGCTTTATCAATTCCTTTGCACGCATGAAGGCCTTTTAATTTGTTACGGTTAAATATCGCCAGCCAACGAGTGCCAAAACATGAGAATTGATAATAGGCTTACTATTGCATGCCATTTCCATGGAAACGTAGATTTCAATCTCTCTCTCTCTCTCTCTCTCTCTCTCTTTGTGTGTGGTTCTGTTGTCTCTATGTGTGTGTGTGTGTGTGTGTGTGTGTGTGTGTGTGTGTGTGTGTGTGTGTGTGTGTGTGTGTGTGTGTGTGTGTGTGTGTGTGTGTGTGTGTTTTCAAGGGCATATTGGGAGGATAGCAGGGATAAAAGATAAAAGAAATCTACTCCAAAGCCTGTACGTATGTCAATGGTTTAATTCAATACTAGCTTCTTTTTTTTTAGGTCAAAGGGAATATATTCTCCCAATGTTCTGGGTTTCTGTTGGTGGTTCGGCCAAAGAGCCACATCAATTCAAGCCACCCCTTTTCAGGACCATGGAGCACAGGTAAGCAATCTAAAGCACTCATTGTTTAATAAATGAACACTGAGTTGGTGTGTGTGTGTGTGTGTGTGTGTGTGTGCATGTGGGTGCGTGCGTTCGTGTGTGGTGTCTGTGTGTGTGCATAGGGTGCGTCAGTTCGTATGTGTGCTGGGTTGGGCATCATCTCACGACTAGTGCACCTGTCTTTATATGTTTCATGTACGTACCTATTGTCTCCCATTTCTCTGAAGGGAGGAGTGGCACAAAGAGACAGTCAAATAAAAATACTGTGATTTTAAAGAAGGGAGGGAAATAATAGACAAAGGAGAGAGAGAGAGACACTGGCTGCCGTGAAAAAAAACCTGAATGTATCCAACAGCACCTTTTAATGGGACACCTTGACAGGCTTGTCGAGATCCGGAACATCCAGGTGTCAGAATAAGACAGGTCACGGAAATGGTACTCCTTTTGTCCGAATGTCTCGGCAAGCATCCCCATCCCATAATACCTGTTCTCCAACCCTCACTTCAAAACGGCCCCGTCTTGTCTGGCTTGTCACAAGAGGGGGGGCACAGCGAGGCTTGCGCACAAGCTCAACGAGGCATTACATATCCGACAAGGCCAGACGTTATGTGATAGTCCAGTCCATCACTCTAAAGGAGCTTTTGGAAGGAGGGGGAAGAAATGAGGTCTGGGGATGAGCAGAGCATCATCTCAACGGGTCGTTTCGCCAAACAGCATGGGCTCAGGTTAGGGGAAGTCATTGGCTTTCAAAGCCCTCTCACTGTCTGTCTGAGAGGGCTCAGCACACACGTGTATACACATACAGTGCTAACACACACACACACACGTAATCCCATGCATAGGTACTGTATGCATACATAATGCACACTTTGAGCAAGGCATTTAACCCCTAACCTGCTTCAGGGGCCTGCTCTGTGCCGCTTACCATGTGCCGCTTCCAGCTTTTTGGTGCGTGTTGTGTTTGTGTTTGTGAGAGTGTGTGTGTGTTTGTGTGTGTTGTGTGTGTGTGTTGTGGTGGTGTGTGTGTGTGTGTGTTGTGGTGTGTGTGTGTGGGTTGTGTGTGTGTGTGTGTGTGTGTGTGTGTGTGTCACAGGTGTGACTAATTGCCCATTCATTCAGTTAACGCATCAAGCATTTTCATTGTACAATTGAACTGATTATGAAATTTCAATGTGTGTATTTAAACCCCCCTCTTTTTTATGTTCTAGGCGTCTGCCCACAGGAAGTGAATGTAGTCCGGAGGCATGGTGGAGCCTGGTGTGCAGAGAGCTAATGGCATTGTTTGTTGAGAGCACGTAGATAACGTAGTTGTTTGAGCTGTGGAGAACCTGAGAAAATGGACACATGTCTCCAGGGCCACATCCGGTGCACCTTTCTGTCTGGTTTGTTGATGTTGGTATTTTAAACTATTCATTGGCTAAAAGCAAACTGTGGAATGGAACATGTGAGATGTACCCTACCTGAGCCACATGTCCTCTTAAATATGTTGTTTTGTTTAAAACTGTTGTTTAGTCTCTACTTCACTCTGCCTGCTCAGCCCAGATCCAAAAGAACCTGTCACTTTTCCACCACATAGATGTGTGTGTGTGGTGTCCGGGGGTAGATTATAATGAAGCAAGGACAATAAAATATTTTTTAAAGAAAATATGCATGAAATAGTTTCTTGTTTTTTCTCTTGAAAAGCCAACAGTTCCTCTTTGCCAAGACTTTGTCAAACATCCCAATTAGCCATCTTACAAGAATAAGGCTTTACAGTCAAACATCTCAATTTTCATTCCAAGATGATGCGATACTTCAGAACAAGATGCCAAGCAGAATAAAAACTCACCTCCCACACCAGCTACAGAGAACCAAATMATCTCATATTTCTCAGACTGTGCTTTTCGATACTTGTTTGCAAACTGGGTAAGTACTACATCCGTCTCTCTGACATTTAACTTCCTCTGAGGGGAAAAAAACTGAGGAACAGTCGCTGTCGAAAAGCCAACGCATTGGCACCGCACCTTCGCTTAGCGCTGCTGGCTTAAAGTGTCACTCCTTACACCTCTGTCACGGTTGATGTCAATTCATACATCTACCGTATTTGATTTCTCACCCTTTTTTCTATTTTGATCAACTGCTGAATTTACCATCCAGGTGGGTGATGAACTATGTCGACCACTCAACACCGGCTGTAACCACCCATCAAATCAACCACCAGAGCCTCCCCACCAGTACTGTGTTGATGCTCCCTCTCAAGGAGTACATATTATCTCTCCCAGCTGGTATATGGACAGGCACATGATGCAGCTGGCAATACAAAGTCCCAGAATCACGTGAAGGTCATGTCTGCCACATCCAGAGAGGTTATCTGTCGATGTTTGTGTCTTGAAAAGCATGACTGAAAGAATTGGTTTTAGTTTTTGTATGCAAATGTGGGATATTGACTTTCGATTCACATGTTCCCAAGCCACCAGGGAAAAAAGTCAAATAATCAGTCAATTAAATCACTGGGTACTGTATAACAAAATGTTGCTTTTAGTGGTTTTGATCGTTTGCGGCATAACTTTATAGGTTATTATAACTTGTGTGCGTAAGTATAACCAGGAGTGATTTCATGAACTTCTTTAAATCAGGCCTAATTTAATTAACTGGTGTTTGTCATTTCAATTCAACCTTTTGCTAGAGTGCAACATATTTTCTTATAACATTGTTTGTTTCCTGAAACCCAATAGAACAGCAAAAGCTCATCTCAAGACATGAATGATTGTTAACAAGCCAAGCATGAACCACCCTAGACAGTAACAAAAAGCATTATGTCTGTCTACCTATTTCCCTCTATATTGGACTTTTATCTATCAGTCTATGGTGGGTACATTACCAAGAGCACTTGGCTCACTCAGACTCTCATCTCTCTCTCTCTCTCTTTCATCTCACATACCTTAAATAATAATCCAGAATGCACCCACTGAGAACACACRTTGAGTAAACACCAAAAGCCATTTCCAATAAAAGCTACAATGCACCAGTTCCTGTCCATCAATTTTCTATCTTTTTCAAAATCATTCATGGTATTGGAGTATTAGAATGGTATTTCCTATTCAAGTCAATGTTTTTTGATGTGGATTCTGTTCGATTATATAGATTTAAGTTGTATGTTAAACATCATAGCATAGTTGAAAGATATATGGTGTGTAGAAATTCGAAGAGGGTGGCCAGCAGCGATAGGTGGAATGGGCTGAGGGAAGCTGAGGGTTGGGATGTGGAATTGGAGACAAGTGGGATGGAGTTGCTGGGCGGGGCATAGAATGACGGTCAAAAAATTAAGTCAAAATAAAACAATACAAAAAGTACATTTGAATAAAACTGAGTGGCAACATTGTTACATCTAATGCTTGTTTGCCTGAGGCTGATGCCGCGCAGGTGTTTGTATGCGCGTACACATGCATATACACACKCTCTCATTCAAACGCACACACGTGCACATACACGGACATACACACACATACACACATGTAAATACATACACGCACTCAAACATATTCAGTTGGCCTTGCTGTTATGATTTTTGTTTTCCTTGATGACTTTTGTTTTTTGCATTGTTGTTTTCTATTTTCCTTTGTCTTTTTCCTCTTTTGTTCATTTTGTTGGTGCATGTGGGTGGGGAATATAATTATTATTATTAAAAAAATAAAAATGGGTGGGGAGGGGGATCTCGGATGATTGAGGGGCAGCTCTCGGGGAACTGTGTGTGGGGCGGGGGGGGGGTATTGGAGGGCTGGTGACCTGGTGGTTGAGAGCTTGGGCCGGTGTCTGATATGACGCTGGTTCGGGTCCCCGTTTTTGACCTTGTGGGAGATCTGTTGACGTGCCCTTGAGCAGGGCATTGACACTGGTTGCTTCTGTGGGTCACTCTGGATGGGAGTTTGTTAGATGACTGAATGTAATGTAAATGTTGAGCGGCTTCACTGCAAGTAGATTGCATGTGTTACAATTCAAAAAAAAAWWWATATATATATATATCTTTGATGGAGTGGACCAGCAGCCATATTGAGTGTACCAGTGACACATGCATGATTAGCTTTGTCCATTCTAGTAATTATATTTCTATGATTGGAGAAATCCATTTAGGCCAAAGGAGCCCACTCATTCCTCTCAGCATGCCCGGTGACCAGCGGGGCCACCCACCTCATTGATCCCAGTCAGGTTTAAGACTCATGGTGTCCTGCATTTGGCTATGTATGTTGTTAGGGTAATGGCTTAATAAAACATTGGCTTTGATTTCCAAGAGACACACAGGGAAAACCCAGGCCTTGGACGTTATAGGGGAGGGGTCGGACATCTGCAAGCTCAGCGCTAACCTGCACCCACTCTCCGAGAGGGATTGGCTAAAAGGGATGATCTAAGAGAGGTCAGAGTTCAAAGGATGCCAGAAAAAGAGTAGTGGGACACATTATCTCAACATACATTTTTTTCTTAAGACCAGCCATAAGGCTTTTGAGGAAGACATAAGACAATAGTAACATGGATACAATAAAGCAATGTCTAACTTCAATGGATACATTGTCCCATCTGGACATCAATGTTTAGCTGGATATATACACTATAGCTGACCCTGGTAAAGTAGTTAATATGGTGAATGGTCATAATGTAATATCCTGGTTCTGGATCCATTAGTGAAATTGGATGGATTGATTTGTAAGGTGGAGATATCGAGATATCGAGTAAAGTATATCATCCAGTAAGTATTACCCATTGTAAGGGGATACTTTGGTAAACATGCTTTCACAATAAAAACTTTGGAGGTGAAGAAGATAACTTCAATTTTAGACACCTACATTGCCATTGCAGGACTGTAGATACAGTGCACACTGAATCAACTATGTTACACTTCACCCCCGTTTGACCTCCCCCTCACTGCACCTGGGTCACTGCACCAATTTGACCATCTGGGGTTCGAAGCCTGCTCTTTTAGCTGGCAGAGCTAAAGCTTAAGCATTAGTTCGGGGAGCTAACACAAGTCTTCAGGTCCAACCCAGGTTGCCAGATTAAGCACACATTTCAGGCCAGAGGTCAAGTATTTCTATTGGAAACCATTATTTTACAAGCAGACCTGGGGTTGACAGATTGTGGACTAACCTGAGGGGGAGGCAGCCCCCCGGCTCCAGGTGGGCAATCTGGTAGCATGATAGTCTTTTGAGGAGTGCTGCACTGGCAGTTAGGGGAAGGGTTGGCCATGCTCCAGGTCCCGTTGATTAAGATGTTGTTGATAGAGGGTTCCACTGAGGGAGTGATCCATTTAGAATCAATGGGGACACACGGGAGATTCCTGGAGAAAGGGGGGGGGGGGGGGGGGTGATGGTGGTGGTGATGAAGATGATGATGAAGATGACTAACCATGAAAATCAAAATAGGAAATATCATGCCTTGGCAGGGGATTTCTCAACAGTTATCATCAGAAAGACATAACATTCAAATTCAAGCATGTATACAGTACACATACTTACACAGTTTTAGAATACCTGTTTAGGTCTAACTCTTTCTAAACATAGCGTCGCTCTCTAATGAAAACCTTTTTTTTGTATTGAAAGTTTCACTGTATGCTCGTTAATTTTAATGGGAAAATATGGATTCTTTTTTCCAATTTACTGAAAAATGTCTGTTTTGGAGATGAGAGGTTTTCATTCGTCAGCAACGATAGATCACAAATGACGTTATCAACACAACTACAGCATAGAAGTCTCATTATCTAAAACATGGAGGCACTGTAAGTGTTGTTAGTGTACCAGCTGAAGAGTTAGGGAAGCAGAACAGCTTGATAAAGCATGTTGAACATGATCAGGCTTGACAGAGAGGAGATGGAGCAGATATGGGATATCAGGTTCACTTACTATTGACAACATTATTCCAACCCCCTAACCGTAAAACAAGGCAAATCTGCACAATCCCAACAACACCCCAGAAGGAATGAATGAATATATCAAATAAATTGTGCTAAATAACTTAGAATGATGCCGTAAACGTGTATRGTTTAATCTCAACTATATACCGTACGATACCGTGTATATGCCTTCGGTTGTACGCAATCAATATTTAGAATTTATTCAATGGTTTTCTTCACTGCGTGGATATTGTGTTAGAACATGTAAGAATAAAACGGAATGTAGTTTCTCAAGGAATTATCCTGCATGAGATACGCAACTTCAGATTTGATCAAAACAAAAATGCTTCCAAATCAACCAGATTCAGCTTCAGATTTGGTGAAAACAATATTTGTATCGATTTATTGAGCTAAACAATGTGCCAATGGGGGAGATGTTTGCCKAATTCCATATTGACACCTACCCCCTACCCTGTATGCACTTTTGAGATCTGAAATAATTGGATACGAGTATCTGTCTACGTGCTAKGTGTTGCTTGTCACATGTTGCTCTGTATGCGCTTATTGTCTGTCTGCATTGTCTTTTTAAGTYTTTTTAATAACCTGCCCAGGGACTATGTTCGAAAATTGTTCTAAAACATTCACTTTTACTGAAATTTGGATTAATGTGCATTGTCCCTGCAAAAATAAACATAATAAAGTAAAGTAAAGTAAACAATGTGGGGACATTTGCACCAAGCATATCAGAGGGTAACCATATCCAATTGAATCTCCCTTTCCATTTCCATCTCCACAAATGCAGGGGGGGTCTGGGCTAGCTAGAGGACGATTTGGGCCTATATGGTATACAACTAATAAACACTTGATCAACACTTGATCAAATTTGATMATGTGCTTTGCACCCTTCTCCACTGTTCAAAATTAACAGATATTGGGCGACTTGCTTCACTAGCAGAACTTTATGGACAATCTAGTTATTGCCATCCTGTGCAAGAACATATGAAACAGGAGAAACAATGCAAACAAAACATATGTAGTAACAACATGGAGAGGTGTGTCACAATGGCCGCTGGTCATACTCACGGTATAGGGTTGTTAGCCATGCAGCGAGTCCCAAACCCAGGATTATTCACCAAAGAGTCCACCACTTGAGCAACCTCTGTATTATTTGGCGGTCCATCATTGCTGTAAGGAAATTGGACCTTGTCAGTTAGACTCTAACACTATCCCTTACGGGAGGGCTAATTATCGACATAATCCAAAGCAATCATCTAATCTTTTAATTGCCCGCCATCTTGGACAAATAAAACATCTCCAGTCCCCACAATAACAAACATTTCTCCGACCGCACGCCTCAGTTTGATAAGGAACCAAGTGGTGGGTCTGCCGTTGACTGAAAAACAAAAAATGAAGCATTGCGGCTGTAAGAGCTGAATGTTAGGCAGTCCATGCTCAAAGCAGTTGGATCATGCCCTGACCAAATCAAATCAAAATGTATTTGTCACATGCGCCGATTATGACAGGTGTAGACCTTACCGTAAAATGCTTACCTACAAGCCCTTAACCAACAATGAGTGTTAAGTAAAAAATAGAAAGTAATAAATAGAAAATAGAAAATAAAAGAAACAAATAATTAAACAGCAGCAGTAAAATAACAAGCGAGGCTATATACAGGGGGTACCGGTACAGAGTCAATGTGCGGGGGCACCGGTTAGTCGAGGTAATATGTACAGTAGAGTTAAAGTGACTATGCATTTATTATAAACAGAGAGTAGCAGCGTAAAAGAGGGGTCTGGGTAGCCCTTCGATTAGCTGTTCAGGAGCCTTATGGCTTGTGGGTAGAATACAAAGCCTTTTAGACCTAGACTTAGCACTCCGGTACCGCTTGCCGTGCGGTAGCAGAGAGAACAGTCTATGACTATGGTGGTTGGAGTCTGACCATTTTTAGGGCCTTCCTCTGACACCGCCTGGTATAGCAGTCCTGGATGGCAGGAAGCTTGGCCCCAGTGATGTACTTGACCGTACGCACTACCCTCTGTAGTGCCTTGTGGTCGGAGGCCGAGCAGTCGCCATACCAGGCAGTGACGCAACCAGTCAGGATGCTCTCGATGGTGCAGCTGTAGAACCTTTTGAGGATCTGAGGACCCATGTCAAATCTTTTCAGTCTCCTGAGGGGGAATAGGCTTTGTCGTGCCCTCTTCACGACTGTCAGTGTGTTTGGACCATGATAGACAAATTGGAGTGGGTCTAGGGTTTCTGGGATAATGGTGTTGATGTGAGCCATGGCCAGCCTTTCAAAGCTCTTCATGGCTACAGCCGTGAGTGCTACGTGTCGGTAGTCATTTAAACAGGTTACCTTATTGTTCTTGAGCACAGGGACTATGGTGGTCTGCTTGAAACCTGTTGGTATTACAGACTCAGTCAGGGACTGGTTGAAAATGTCAGTGAAGACACTTGCCAGTTGGTCAGCGCATGCTCGGTGTAGACATGCTGGTAATCCGTCTGGCCCTGTGGCCTTGTGAATGTTGACCTGTTTAAAGGTCTTACTCACATCGGCTATGGAGAGCATGATCACACAGTCGTCCAGAACAGCTAGTGCTCTCATGCATGTTTCGCTGTTGCTTCCCTTGAAGCGAGCATAGAAGTAATTTAGCTCATCTGGTAGGTTTGTGTCACTGGGCAGCTCGCTGCTGTGCTTCCCTTTGTAGTCTGTAATAGTTTGCAAGCCCTGCCACTTCCGACGGGCGTCYGAGCTGGTGTAATAAGATTKAATCTTAGTCCTGTATTGATGCTTTGCCTGTTTGATGGTTCGTCGGAGGGTATAGCGGGATTTATTATAAGCTTCCGGGTTAGAGTCCCACTCCTTGAAAGCGGCATCTCTACCCTTTAGCTCAGTGCGGATGTTGCCTGTAATCCATGGCTTCTGATTGGGATATGTACGTACTGTCACTGTGGGGACAACGTCGTCGATGCACCTATTGATGAAGCCGATGACTGAGGTGGTATACTCCTCAATGCCATTGGATGAATCACAGAACATATTCCAGTCTGTGCTAGCAAAACAGTCCTGTAGCTTAGCATCTCCTTTATCTGACCACTTTCTTATTGACCGAGTCACTGGTGCTTCCTGCTTTAGTTTTTGCTTGTAAGCAGGAATCAGGAGGATAGAATTATGGTCAGATTTGCCAAATGGAGGGTGAGAGAGAGCTTTGTACGCATCTGTGTGTGGAGTAAAGGTGGTCTAGAGTTTTTTTCCCTCTTGTTGCACATTTAACATGCTGGTAGAGATTAGGTAAAACAGATTTGAATTTCCCTGCATTAAAGTCCCCGGCCACTAGGAGCGCCGTCTCTGGATGAGCATTTTTCCTGTTTGCTTATGGCCGTATACAGCTCATTGAGTGCGGTCTTAGTGCCAGCATCGGTCTGCGGTGGTATATAGACAGCTACGAAAAATATAGATGTAAACTCTCTTGGTAAATAGTGTGGTCTACAGCTTATCATGAGATACTCTTGCTCAGGCGAGCAAAACCTTAGACTTCCTTAGATTCGTGCACCAGTGTGTTTACAAATATACACAGGCCATCGCCCCTTGTCTTACCAGAGGCTGCTGTTCTATCCTGCCGAAAAACGTAACACCCGCCAGCTATATGTTAATCATGTCGTCGTTCAGCCACGACTCGGTGAAACATAATATATTACAGTTTTTAAGTCCCGTTGGTAGGATATATACGTCGCGTAGTTCGTCATTATATCGATTGATTGTACGTTGGCTAACAGGACCGATGGTAAAGGTAGATTACCCTCTCGGTGATGGATCCTTACAAGGCACCCGGACCGTCGTCCACGATATCTCCGTCTTTTCCTCCTGCAAATGACAGGGATGAGGCCCTGTCGGGCGTCCGAAGTAAATCCTTCCCATCCAACTCGTTGAAGAAGAAGAATTCCTCCAGTACGGGGTGAGTAATCGCTGCCCTGTCTCAAGAAGCTCTTTTCGGTCATAAGACATGGTGGCAGAAACATTATGTACAAAATAAGTTACAAATAACGTGAAAAAACATACACAATAGCACAATTGGTTACGGGAGCGTAAAACGGCAGCCATCTCCTTCGGCATCATTAGTTCTATCCTGGTGGAACTTTGGGGTTTAAGTTACTGGACTAGATACTGTAATCGGGGGTCATCAAGCACGCCATAGCATTGATTAGGTCACTAAGGTCTTGGCTCACTGAATCAACCAAGATTAGGAGGATGGGTATATTTACAGAGAATTTGGCCAAAAGGAAATTAGATCAACAGGAGTGTATATTGTATTTTTTATTAAAGTAGTGCAAGATACCCAGCTAACATGCAACCGGGATTAGTGTAATGAAGGATGGCAGCGTAATAATTTTATGGCACTGGCATTTTGTTGAGAACATTACATTTCCAAATGAAAACATACCACTTAGCAGGTATGGATGAGAAAAGCTCTTGGATTCTGAATGGAGCAGATGTCAACATAACATAAACTGTGTGTGTGTGTGTGTGTGTGTGTGTGTGTGTGTGGTGTGGTGTGGTGTGTGTGTGTGTGTGGTGTGTGTGATGGTGTGTGTGTGTGTGTGTGTGTGTGTGTGTGTGTGTGTGTGTGTGTGTGTGTGTGTGTGTGTGTGTGTGTGTGTGTGTGTGTGTGTGCACGTGTGCATACAGTATGCTCCATCTGTTTGTTTACATCCGAGCACTCTACGGCACGTATGTGCCTGGAGGGAAAACAGACAGTTTACAAATCAATGTATACACAAACTCTGCTCTTTATCTTGGCTCTAAAAACACAGCATTTCATAAAGATCATAACTAGGGTCCAGCGTGGTCACTGCTGGCCAATGGGATTAGTACAACGTTTATAGGCTCATTTATCTCTCATGAAGGTCAGTCTAAAGTATATAATTTCCTCCGCCATAAGCGAGGAGAGAAATCGAAGTGGTTGATTGCAAAAATGGATTATGCCCAGCCATCTGTTTTACCATTAATGATAGTTGGGAATGTGTCCCAAATAGCACCCTATTCCCTTACAGTGATCTATTTTTGACCAGGGCAGTACACTATATTTGGAATAGGGTGTGATTTGGGACACAAACTGGGATGAACAGTTATTCAAGGTAACAAGACTATTGGGGTGACAAAATGAACACAGAGACACACTGGAACTAATCTTAGGTTTAATCTTGGTTAATGTACTGAAAGAGAAAATCTTACAGTAGTAGTAATAGTCCATTTAGATGCAATGAATTAGAACAAATAATGCAGATCTGAGTGTTGTAATACTAATGTAGCCGACGCCCACTCTCTGAAATAAAATAGGGCTATTTATTGAAGAGGCATAATGCTCTGGCAGGAAATATGTGTTTCCTTGAGTGTAAAATAAAGTGGCTGCTTTCTCGTAAGACTGCCTTGGAAGAAAGAATGGTTTCTCATCATTATTTCGGTTGTATAACCTCCACTCCATGTCAGATGGATTAACTTGAACTTTAAATATCATGGAGTAGGGATCAGATTGCGCATTCAACCCACTCCTTTCAACTCCCCTCTCATCTGAGAGACGCATTGTACGGATATCACATTTTTAAAGAAATTAAGTCTTAAGAATATTTTGTTCATGGGACAAGCCTAATCATGTTTATGTTTGAATCGAAAAGTGTCGTCAATGTTCAACCATACTGTTCAAATACTCCATTATTAAGGGGTATGAAGTTGCATTAAATTGCACAGCATAGACATGATGTTATACATGTTCATTTTAAACATTAGGAGCATAACAATTGCTTTTAAAACCAGTCGTTTTAACCTGTTTTTTTTTGTGCCAAATTTCCAGTGCACGTTTAGTTGACATTGACTATTTCAGCTGGAGCATGTACTTTATACTCTCTCTGTCTGTATAGAACAGGATCAAGCCTCTTGTGGCTTTTCCAGACATCACAAAGGGAAGTGTCTCAAAATAATTCACGGGGAAGGCTATGTGCAGTAATTGACCACAGACAATGCCAGAGAAGAGAAAAAACTTTAGCTTGCTAATGGTGACACATACCAAGGCTAGTTTCTGGTTGTTCTGATGAATACTGCATATTTAATGTGGTGTAACAATTGCAGTTAAGACTCACTGCCTTTAGTCTAACTTCAACTAAGAAGGTGAATCTCTAGACAGTAAAAAAAAATATATATATATATATATATACCTGTGATTTCCATAGCAACATGCTAGAGCCTGATAGTTCTGTCTAAACCGTCCAACTGGATCAATCTATTACAATGATCTCCCTTGGACAAAATAAGCAAACCTCCGTAGAATATCAACGAGCAGGAGGAGGGAACTCTATGAAATATTCAACATGTTTTTCACATTACTTCTATTTATTTGAATGTTTTTTAAAAGCAAACCCCAAAATGCAATGCAAGAAATTCTCAAAGAAAATCTGTGTTACTGTAAGTATAAAAACCAACTTGCCAATATGTTACAGTATGTATAGAACATATATGGTGTCCATATTAACACAGCCTCAATCTCAGCAGAAAAAAAATCCAGCTGAGATTGAGGGTGTCCTTGTATAGACACTGTAAATGTAAGTGTTTTCCTGTGACACTTAAACAAGGATGAAATAAACCATTGTTAAACCAGCTATGCAACTGATTCCACTATTTTCCGTCTGTCTACACCAGAGCTCAGCTGGCATCCTTAAAAGTGTGTACAATTAATTATGCCTTGACATCTGGGATTCAACTCAGTGTTACTGGGAGTGATGGTATATCTTCTGTCCATCAAATAGGCAGCTATATGTCTCCTCATGAGATTAATACAAATGTAACTTCATTTCTTTGACAGATTATGCGAGTCAGAGCTCAAACATTGGATCCTGACATGCACTGCCATGTCAAGGCTAAAGCCAGATTATTACCCTGTCAGTTTGAACACACTGGGCTTTGTGAGGCATCTCCACTGCTCTCTACTCTACCCCAGAAAGACAGTAAATCTCAGTCCCAAATATCACCATATTGGTGCACTATATACAGAATAGGGAGGCATTGGGGACGCAGACAAATTCATTCCAGTATGCCAAAGTCTTCAAAAAAAAAATGTCCCTCCAAACATTGGTACTAGGAGCGATCCACCTCCATCGCCTATGTGGTTTCTCCACTCAGATAAACAGTATGCCCATTATTCTTAACATCATAGTAGAATAACTTTATATTTTTAAATAATTCTTTCTATCTGTCCTGGTCAGGTTACCCCGCTGAGTTCATTACGTTTACACAAATGCAATACAAATCTCAGCATATTCACCTGTACTGATAAAGGCGTGATTATAAAGTCCGAGAGCATGACGTTTCAATGGCTCACCTGTAGAATGTCGTTTGGGGCAGCCCGTACATCCATGGCTGCAGCTCCAGATTAGGGTACTCGGCAAAAGGGGGGATGATGACGGAAAAGATGAGAGACAGGCAGACGAAGACAGCTGGCAGAATCACCTGTGTGACATAGACATAATATCAGAATCTGCTGCAAAATTACACTTCTTTGGCAATGCCTTTTTTAGGTATCCTATCCTGTGAAAACACTGTTACAGAAGGCCGACACAATGCGTTTAATATCAGTTAATGACAATTACTGACTATCCACATAACTTTCTTATTTATTTAACTAGGCAAGTCAGTTAAGAACAAATTCTTATTTACAATGACGGACTGCCGGGGAACAGTGGGTTAACTGCCTTGTTCAGGGACAGGATGACAGATTTTTAACTTGTCAGCTCTGGGATTTGATCCAGCAACCTTTCAGTTACCGGCCCAACGCTCTAACTACTAGGCTACCTGCCACCCCGTTACATGCATATATTGTATACAGTATACTGTATACTACCTGGCTGGCGGGTATGAGCGTTGGACCAGGAACCGAAAGGTTGCTGGATCGAATCCCCGAGCTGACAAGATAAAAATCTGTTGTTTTGCCCCTGAACAAGGTAATTAACCCACTGTTCCCTGGGCGCTGATGATGTGTACAGTATGTTAATTAAGGCAGTCCCCTGCACCTCTCTGATTCAGAGGGGTTGGGTTAACTGCGGAAGACACAGTTCAGTTGAAAGCATTCAGTTATACAACTGACTAGGTAACCCCCTTTTTCTTGTAGTGGGATATCTAAAGTCATATGTGTTASAATACTACTTTCACCAGCCAACCAAATGAAGCATTTTCTCCGCAGAATCAGAAAAGGGGTGTAGTTTCATGTGTCCGACCGAGGCTCCCCTGAGGGAGCATCGAAGTGTTACTGCGCAATCCAATTAGCAAACGCTGGGAGCGATCGGGGATAAAGATGATGATTTGTCTTTTCACTTGTCATGTGCTTTCATCCAGAGTGGAATGTCCTGTACTGGACTGCATACTTACAATTCAATTCAAACTAAGTATCATTACCACAAATCTGCTATGGTGGGTTTGGCCTTGGAAAGAACAATGCATAGGCAGAAAATACCTCATCACTACTGTACAATATGGTGGTGGATCTTTGATGGTATGGGGCTATTTTCCGTCCACTGGTCCTGGGACACTTGTTAAGGTCAACGGCATCATGAACTTTACGAAGTATTTTGCCAAAAACCTGGCTGCCTCTGCCAGGAGGCTGAAACTTGGCCGCAAGTGAATCTTCCAGCAAGACAATAACCCAAAGCACACATCAAAAATCACCCCATTAATTGCTTGAACATAAAATCAACATTTTGCAATGGCTATCTCGCCTTCCGGACTTGAACCCCATTGAAAACCTGTGGTTTGAATTGAAGAGCGTAGTCCATAAGCGCAGACAAAGGATATCAAGGATCTGGAAAGATTACGTATGGAGGAATGGTGTAAGATCTCTCCCAATGTGTTCTCCAATCTCATAAAATGTTTTAGAATAATATCATTTTCCCATGTTTTTGTTGCTCAGTATATTCATTTTATTGTCTTTATAACTCATCTTTACCAAGGGATCCAATCATTTTGGACCACACTGCATATAAATCGTGTCTGCATGTGGTGTATGATTGCATACGTCTGTCTTGTGTCGTGCATTTGCATGTGCATGTGTGCTGGCGTAGGTGTGGAAGACATGGGGAGGTGAATTCATAACATCCAACACTACTGCAGTAACATCATTCCACCCCTACCCCCCATCATCACCCCCACCCTCTCCGTTACAATCCACAATGAAAGTGATGCACACAATCAGACACGAGACCAAACGCTTTTATACCCTCGTCAATTATAATGCTTGCCGTTTACTTGTTTTGGCTGCCTTGCATGTGTAAGGAGTTTGATTAAACACTTTCAAACACTTGCTTTGTCAACTGCCGCCTACTTAGGCATAATTCATTTTGCGCTGTTCTCTTTTCCTGCCACCACGACTTCCCCCCCTTTTCTCTCCTCCATGTAAAATGTTCCCTTTTCATTTCCATTCTTGGAGCTGACAAAAAGGTCAGACAGAATGGACAATATATTTAATCTTTAAACACTTGTACTGCTAGATACTCCACTGAAGAGGGAGGTTTGCTGAACTTAATTAATTACATGCTGCAATTTCCGGAGCCCATTCATACAGTACAATACAAATGAAAAATGCTATATTTACCGCAGAGTTCTATGTAAATGCGGGCGCAGCTAAAATAATAGTCTGCGACAACTGAAAAGCCTCTAAATTAGATAATCCCGAACACACACACTTTCTCTCAGACTGTAATTGTGTGTGGCAGCTCGTAGCATTTTTTCTGTGAACACACGCCAAACAATAGAGAAAAGTCATTAAGTTCACAATGTGCTCCACAGACTACGAGTTTACCACACTCTCAAATTTGGTGAAACAAGGAAGATCATATTTGTAAATGGGTACAAACACCAAAACACAATTATAGTMTTTTCAGATTCACTGTAAAAATAAAAAAAAACGGATTCATTTTATTACATTTAATTTGAGGGCAGACTGGCTAGTTGGCATATTTGGTATTTGTTATTATATTAGGATCCCCATTAGCTGTTGCAAAAGCAGAAACTACTCTTCCTAGGGTTCACACAAAACATGAAACATAATACAGAATTACATAATACAGAACATCATCAGACAAGAACAGCTCAAGGACTGAACTACACAGTACATTTTAAAAAGGCACACGTAGCCTACATATCAATGCATACACACAAACGATCTATGTCAAATAGGGGAGAGGCATTGTGCCACGAGGTGTTTCTTTATCTGTTTTTTGAAACCAGGTTTGCTGTTTATTTGAGCAATATGAGATGGAAGGAAGTTCCATGCAATAAGGGCTCTATATGATACTGTACATTTTCTTGAATTTGTTCTGGATTTGGGGACTATGAAAAGACCCCTGGTGGCATGTCTGGTGGGATAAGTGTGTGTGTTAGAGCTGTGTGTAAGTTGACTATGCAAACAATTTGGGATTTTCAACACATTCATATTTCTTATAAAAAGAAGAAGTGATGCAGTCAGTCTCTCCTCAACTCTTTGCCAAGAGAGACATGCATAGTATTTATATCAGCCCTTTGATTACAATTAAGAGCTAAATGTGCCACTCTGTTCTGGGCCAGCTGCAGCTTAACTAGGTATTTCCTTGCAGCACTGGACCATACGACTGGACAATAATCAAGATTAGACAAAACTAGAGCCTGCAGAACTTGCTTTTAGGAGTGTGGTGTCAAAAAAGCAGAGCATCTCTTTATTACGGCTAGACCTCTCCCCATCTTTGCAACCATTGAATCTATATGTTTTGACTATGACAGTTTACAATCTAAGGTAACGCCAAGTAATTTAGTCTCCTCAACTTGTTCAACAGCCACACCATTCATTACCAGATTCAGCTGAGGTCTAGCACTTAAGGAATGATTTGTACCAGATACAATGCTCTTAGTTTTAGAGATGTTCAGGACCAGTTTATTACTGGCCACCCATTCCAAAATAGACTGCAACTCTTTGTTAAGGGTTTCAGTGACTTCATTAGCTGTGGTTGCTGATGAATATATGGTTGACTCATCAGCATACATGAACACACGAACATGTGTTCAAAGCATTAAACAAAGCATACATGAACACACATGCTTTGTTTAATGCCAGTGGCAGGTCATTGGTAAAAATAGAAAAGAGTAGAGGCCCTAGAGAGCTACCCTGCGGTACACCACACTTTACATGTTTGACATTAGAGACACTTCCATTAAAGAAAACCCTTTGAGTTCTATTAGATAGATAGCTCTGAATCCACYATATGACAGAGGTTGAAAAGCCATAGCACCTAAGTCAATAATAGCAAAGGCTGCACTGAAATCAAACAGTACAGCTCCCACAATCTTCTTATTAGCAATTTCTTTCAACCAATCATCAGTCATTTGTGTCAGTGCAGTACATGTTGAGTGCCCTTCTCTATAAGCATGCTGAAAGTCTGTTGTTAATTTATTTACAGAGAAATAGCATTGTATTTGGTCAAACATRTGTTTTTGTGAATCAACTAGCTTGCCTATCCAATTGCGTGAGAAACGCACAGGGCCTGTGCGGTGCACATATTAGGTCGTACATGCTGCATCAGACATCCAAAAGAAAACTGCATGCAACATGCTAAATGCTAATCTTAAAATATCTGATGTAGCATATGRCCTAATATGTACACCGAACTACACATAAAACAGACCATCAACCATAGTGGTATATGATACACTATTAACAGCGTAATATTTAATTCTATGCCATCAACAGGGATTTTGATATGCATCATATTCATGCCAAGATGTTCTCAATCCACCCTAACACTCACACTTGTCTTTTCTTGCCAACACTGACTTGGCTTTTAACTACTTTTATCACAAAAAAAATGTACTTACTATGACTGTGATATGTCATTGGTTGTGTCCAAATACCCGTACTAGCGTTCTTAATAGTAGGCATTTTGGGCATGTGAAAAAAATGGTTTTATAGTATGTGAAATTTCAATAATGTATTATGCTTTAAATGCCAGGATGTCATAGTCATTTTTAATTTTCATCCAGTAAAATTTGTTGCGCACTATTGAGGAAGAGAGTCGTCTTTTGAGAGCCACGTATATCTGACCACAGCTGATAATCAGCTGAGAGGAGCTCTGTACCAAAATGAAGGAATGGAGGGAATCAACACAACTGTGCATTAGATGACACATTCTCAGTAGGATGAGACTAGCATGCTGATACTTGTAGCTTGCTGTATTAGTTTTTACTAAACAGTACATTCTAAATAGTATGTAGTACGATTAGTACACAGTATGTAGTTTAAGTAAGTAGTAGGCAAAACAGATTTCGGACAAGGCCTTTGTCTCACCTAGCTATGTTAAGATGGATTCACTAACCTAAACAGTACATTCTAAATAGTATGTAGTACGATTAGTACACAGTATGTAGTTTTAGTAAGTAGTAGGCAAAACAGATTTCGGACAAGGCCTTTGTCTCACCTAGCTATGTTAAGATGGATTCACTAAGCGTAAGTTGCTCTGGATAAGAACGTCTGTAAAATTCTGAATCTTCCACGTTATACAATATACAATGTTGGCCTTTAAATTATAAACAAGGTTAATTGGCCGGAAATAACAACAACGATAATAAATTAGACTAATTCAGCTAATAACAAAGACTCACTGCAATACACAGGCTAATTTGATCACTAATAAGAGTTAGTTAGCAATTGATGGAACATTTCAGAACACCACAGAAAGCTATTTTATGTACCAAGTTAAGTAGATGTAACCTTGTTACCATTGGTTACATATCTGAGAGGAAGTCACCGAGTGCAGCTCAGCTCATCAATTAACCGACTAGTGAATCACAGGAAAATAGAGAAACGGTAGAACAAAGCGACTGGAAGGTCAATGTCTAGGAGATTATAAAACCTAGACTATGTTCTTTCAATTCCCTGTATGCTACCTTGTAAATTGACAGAATTCACTTTTCAATGGAATTGTCGATGTAATATGAGTTTAAAATTATATAAGGAAGTAGAGACTCCTTTCTTTGTGGGTAAAAGTTGCCGTGTCATGGGACTGGTTTCCCGCATAAAATATTTATTTGTTTTTACGATGACTGTTCATGAAGTGTAAAGTTAATACCAATTGTTTGGCATAGCACGCAAAAGTGTGACTAAATATCTGTACACTTTGCCACAAACTACCGTCAGTGTTCAATTTATACATTAACTGTTTAGTGTACCAAACGTGTCTTGGGGGTGCCCAATATTGAAATTCTTTGATTTGCCCCCCCGTCACTTGAACCATGACTATTGTATTCATCCCTTTGGGTGCAACAATGGTTTTAAGGAAACAGCTTTGATGCCAACAACAGAATCTAAAGTTTAACACTATGAACATTCTGGGAAACAGAGGCCTGGCCCTGAATGATATCTATGTGCATCCATTGGAAGGAGAGTCATCTGCAGTGAAGGCAGAGGACATCCATTTTGAATCAAGCACAATGCTTCCACACACAGCTCTGGCATAACCTATCGAAAAGCCATCGCAATCAGTCTCAGGTACGTACGTCGAGTTCCGATTCAGTCACCTGGGCTCACATGACACAAGAGCTTGCCTCCCTACCACTTCCTCAAGTCCACATCCTTAACCGTCCATCTCCTAACTTTCATCCCCATAAATCACTTCCTTTTGAGTCTCACACCATCATCTCTTTTGAATTCCCCACTGACTCTGTTTAAAGAGATTACCTCACGCCACATTCATATAAGCTAACAATGGGAGCTGTTTACATGACGGTCAGGCCCTTTGTCAGCCCCYCAAGTGACATGAATGGGCAGGAAGAGAGGTGGAACGAGAGGAAGAAGGAGGGAGGAGAGGAGCCATGAAACAAAGGKTGCGTCCCAATTGGAATCCTGTTCCCTTTATAGTGGACTACTTTGGATGAGGGCTCATAGTCAAAAGTAGTGCACTATATAGGAAATAGGATGCCATTTGGGACTCACTTTCACTCCACACACACCTCCCCTCGCTAACAAAACATAGTCACGTCCGGTATTGACAGTGACTAATGGTATGATCGGTATTGCAGCGAGTTACAGGAGGAAGTGTGTTCCAGAATGAGGCAGGTGGTAGGTTTACACACGGGCGAATAGGAGAAGTGGAGTGGAGTACTTCATGATGATGGTGCCTTTGGAGTGTAATTAATTCAATGTCGTGGTATCATTCATTGCTGATGGGGTTGCACCATGTCTACACACGTGTTATGAATAAAGATTTGCATCAATATGATTATTAGTGGAACAGAGCTCAAAATAAATGACAAAGAAACAGAAAATCTGATTATGTACGTCAACAGTTGTGCATCATCTCTGACGAAAAGTAAATGTAAGGTGTCATGTAAATAGATAACCATGTATTGGTTCTGACTCGAAATTAAAATAACTCACAAAACGATACGGACACACACTTTACAGGCTAATATCAACCTGCCAGCGAGCTAATTGTTATGATAATCTTATTTGATACATAACTAATGAAACCACATTATTAGCATACTAACAAATTAGAAAAAAAAACGAAACCAAAAAAAATCATAGACATCTCTTTGCCTTTGAGGTTCCTATTAATTTAAAGTGGAAACCGTTATGAGGGGAGACAGGAAGTTCTCATAGCTGGTGTGTGTGTGTGTGTGTTTGTCTGTGTTCTAAACAGATTTTAGTTTACATTACAGAGCATCTCTTAAAGTTGTGACGGGCTCTGTCTCCTTGGCAGATAAGACAGATAAGCCCTTCAGATAAGATAAAACATCCACTTTCCTCAAGAAACGTATAATACATTCTAGGTTTGTTGCAAACATAGGGACAGCATTCCTTTTTCTCCTCCGCAGATTGAAGAGTTGGTAGTATTATTATCATATCTATTTGTCAAACTCCTTCCCCCTACGGTACGTAGCCACCTCTTTTTACAATATAATGGATTTTTTTCATGACACTACTACACTTAAGGGTATAGAGAACAGAGGCGTAGAGAACTATGGGGTTTGTGTGTGGTCATTACCTGAGCAATGATGCCTTTGCGGCTCCTGCGTGCGTGGTGGAAACGTTTGATGAAGAGGGCCAGGAATTGTCTCCGGATTAGTTCCCATCCCATTATCACACTGGAGCCCTTCCCATTCACATTGGCCACTCTCTCCACATCTAAAATGGAGGGCATACAAAATGTCTACAATAACACAGATGATTCAGTGCATTTTAGGTTACATACAGTGTTCATGAAGTGAATGAAAACCATCTGACAATCTGTTAGGCTCTTAGGTTTGTAGGAAGTGAATGAAAATGTTTTAGCCTCTCTCACAGTGTAGAAAATAACACCTCAATAACACTATCTTAATYAGTAAAACAAAGCCCACAAAATAAGCAATGTGGCCTCTTATCTGTCTAAAAAGTCCAACAAAAGTATTTTTGAAACAAAGCATATGTAAATTGTGAAATAAAATGTGTTTCATAAGTGGGCTTGCTCAGGGAGAAATTGTAAAGGAGGTGGGCATTTTCTGATACTATTGCATCGTGTAAAATGAAAACCTCCTGCGTGGAATATGAATTGAAAGGGCTATGGGATTTTGTTTGGCTTTCCAAAATGGCRGCCAGTGTGTGGAAAAGCTGCAACTGTGTGACAAGTTGACTCTGTTGCCAACCAAGGAGACAATGGAGCAAGAACGGTCACAATGACTGACCTTTTGCGTCTTCTCCAGTGTTAATTGTCAGAGAGCAGCAAATAATGAGGCTTCGTGAAAACATATGAATGTGTGTGCCAACTCCTTAGGGATAGGCATAGGGACAGTTGTAAATCATGCAGCGCCGTGTGTCACGATTGCAGATTTTAGAGAAACAACAAATGTTGGTACATATAAGTGTCTTATATCGGAAAGCCTAAATTCTTGTTAATATAACTGCGCTGTCCAATTTACAMTAGCTATTACTGCGYAAAAATGGCATGCTATTGTTTAAGGAGAGCTCCTAACAACAAAACACTATGTTCACCACGATAGGTTTGATAAATTATTAAAGGTGTACTTACATTCTGAATTCTTGCTCTGATTTATCATCCAAAGGGTCCCAGAGATAACATGAAGTGTTGTTTTGTTAGATAAAATCCCTTTTCATATCCTAAAAAGYTCCATATAGCATGCACGATCGATTTTGTATTTCCACTCATTCAATTCGCAAAGAAAGMKATCTGTGAAAATCTAACCCTAAACGTTGTTTCAACCAGTCAAATCACYTTCGTATTTATTCSTCAGAGATCCTAGAACGTAACCAGACTTCACTATATCATTAGGTGTGTACTGTAGTATATCCTATCGGACACCAAATTTGGTCAGAGAGKGTCGCATTCATGGCGCGCCGATGACACGMGTGGTCTTCACTTGATTGACTGTAACTTTGTCAAATAAGCACCAATCGGGGTCAAACAAAGCTAGATAGCCAATGAGCTGGTCTTTTTGGGAGTATGCGGAAACCCCGTATCTGTCACAAAATGTTGCTGCTAACCTTGTGCGACAGCAAGCCTTTTCCTTTTGGACAAAGTTACACGAATATGGAGATTTATGAAGTTATGAAAACTGTGTGTTTTGCAAATGTTGAACTTACAATATYGCTACTAATACTGGAAAAGCTAAATCAAAGTCCAAGTATACAGATTTGACGWTATTCTTGCAGGAAAATGTAATGTAAATGTCTCCTTCACGATTTGCCCAAATGTACCTGGGTGACTTCACACTAAATGTCGTGTAGCTTGCTCATACTTCAAGTTATTAGTCTTAAACTTTGCACKTACACTGAATTACAACCAGAGTGATGGCTGGATTTGGGACCTTTCTGTTCCATTTCAAAGATGGTGGGGGGGGAAAAAGTTTGTTTTTTTCTTTGTATTTTCTTCTACCAGATCTATTGTGTTTCCACAAACTTCAAAGTGTTTCCTTTCAAAATGTACCAAGAATATGCATATCCTTGCTGCAGGGCCTGAGSCACAGGCAGTTAMATTTGGGTATGTCATTTTAGGCAAAAATTGGAAAAAGGGGGCTATCTCTATTAAAWRTTTTACTCGGTATACYTACCCTCCACTCTGCTTGTGAACTTGGCTTTCACTTCAGCTTCAGTTGGATCATAACAATAGACAGGGAGGACATAAAGAAAACAGAACATTACCATTCATTTGCAATAAGACATCATGTCTCTACCTCAGAATAGGCCTATTTTTTATTTTATATATTTAGTATATTATTGAAAGGTAAGCACATACCCCTTTTCCCAGTCACTTTGTCTGAAGTGTTCCCGACATTGGTCAGGCTTTGCCGTTGCCGCTTGGATTCCCTTGAACTTCTTGTCTTGTCTCTTACCAAAGGTGCTTTGTTATCTAAAATAATACACAGAAGATCAGTTGAATTGGCATTACCCATTTACCGTTTTGAATACCATACAGAAATAATAGCAACCGCTTGTGGCCTATACAGTGTCATATCACTAGCTGAGGGTAACAATATCAATCATTTGATATGATATCACACATCAACATGATAAAGGTATATCGTGATATTAATTTGTTCTTCCTGGACCTTCAACGGTGGATGGGCTTCCAAATGTATTCAAATTGGCTTTGTAGGTTTACGGTCCCAGAACATTCACACCTGGCCCAATGGGAAATCAAATCAAATCAAAGTTTATTTGTCACGTGCGCCGAATACTACAGTGAAATGCTTACTTACAGGCTCTAACCAATAGTGCGAAAAAAAGGTGTGTGTGTGTGTGTAGGTAAGTAAAGAAATAAAACAACAGTAAAAAGACATTTGAAAATAACAGTAGCAAGGCTATATACAGACACCGGTTAGTCAGGCTTATTGAGGTAGTATGTACATGTAAGTATGGTTAAAGTGACTATGCATATATGATGAACAGAAAGTAGCAGTAGCGTATATATGATGAACAGAAAGTAGCAGTAGCGTAAAAAGAGGGGTTGGCGGGTGGTGGGACACAATGCAGATAGCCCGGTTAGCCAATGTGCAGGAGCACTGGTTGGTCGGGCCAATTGAGGTAGTATGTACATGAATGTATAGTTAAAGTGACTATGCATATATGATAAAACAGAGAGTAGCAGCAGTGTAAAAGAGGGGTTGGGAGGGGGGCACACAATGCACATAGTCCTGGTAACCATTTGGTTATGCCTTATGGCTTGGCTTGGGGGTAAAAACTGTTGAGAAGCCTTTTTGTCCAAGACTTGGCACTCCGGTTCCGCTTGCCATGCGGTAGGAGACTGAACAGTCTATGACTGGGGRGGCTGGGGTCTTTGACAATTTTTAGGGCCTTCCTCTGACACCGCCTGGTGTAGAGGTCATGGATGGCAGGCAGCTTTGCCCCAGTGATGTACTGGGCCGTATGCACTACCCTCTGAAGTGCTTTGCGGTCGGAGGCCGAGCAATTGCCGTACCAGGCAGTGATGCAACCGGTCAGGATGCTCTCGATGTTGCAGCTGTAGAACCTTTTGAGGATKTCAGGACCCATGCCAAATCTTTTTAGTTTCCTGAGGGGGAAGAGGCTTTGTCATGCCCTCTTCACGACTGTCTTGGTGTGTTTGGATCATTCTAGTTTGTTGTTGATGTGGACACCAAGGAACTTGAAGCTTTCAACCTGCTCCACTACAGCCCCGTCGATGAGAATGGGGGCGTGCTCGGTGCTCCTTTTCCTGTAGTCCACAATCATCTCCTTAGTCTTGGTTACGTTGAGGGATAGGTTGTTATTCTGGCACCACCTGGCCAGGTCTCTGACTTCCTCCCTATAGGCTGTCTTGTCGTTGTCGGTGATCAGGCCTACCACTGTTGTGTCATCTGCAAACTTAATGATGGGGTTGGAGTCGTGCCTGGCCATGCAGTCGTGGGTGAACAGGGAGTACAGGAGGGGACTGAGCACGCARCCCTGGGGAGCTCCAGTGTTGAGGATCAGRGTGGCAGATGTGTTGCTACCTACCCTCACCATCTGGGGGCGGCCCYTCAGGAAGTCTAGGATCCAGTTGCAGAGGGACTTGTTGAAAATGTCAGTGAAGACACCTGCCAYTTGGTCAGCACATGCCCGGAGCACATGTCCTGGTAATCCGTCTGGCCCCGCAGCCTTGTGTATATTGACCTGTTTAAAGGTCTTACTCACGTCGGCTACGGAGAGCGTGATCACACAGTCATCCAGAACAGCTGATGCTCTCATGCATGCCTCAGTGTTCCTTGTCTCGAAGCGAGCATAGAAGTGATTTAGCTCGTCTGGTAGGCTCGTGTCACTGTGCAGCTCGCGGCTGTGCTTCCCTTTGTAGTCTGTAATAGTTTGCAAGCCCTGCCACATCCGATGAGCGTCGGAGCCGGTGTTGTATGATTCAATCTTAGCCCTGTATTGATGCTTTGCCTGTTTGATGGTTCGTCGCAGGGCATAGCAGGATTTCTTGTAAGCTTCCAGGTTAGAGTCCCGCACCTTGAAAGCGGCAGCTCTACCTTTTAGCTCAGTGCGGATGTTGCCTTGAATCCATGGCTTCTGGTTGGGGTATGTACGTACAGTCACTGTGGGGACGACGTCCTCAATGCACTTATTGATTAAGCCAGTGACTGATGTGGTGTATTCCTCAATGTCATCYGAAGAATCCCGGAACATGTTCTAGTCTGTGATAGATAAACAGTCCTGTAGTTTAGCATCTGCTTCATCTGACCACTTTTTTATAGACCGAGTCACTGGTGCTTCCTGCTTAAATTTTTGCTTGTAAGCAGGAATCAAGAGGATAGTTGTGGTCGGATTTACCAAATGGAGGGCGAGGGAGAGCTTTGTACGCGTCTCTGTGTGTGGAGAACAAGTGATCTTAAATTGATTTCCCTTTGGTTGCACATTTAACATGTTGATAAAGATTTGGTAGAACTGATTTAAGTTTCCATGCATTAAAGTCTCCGGCCACTAGGAGTGCCGCCTCTGGGTGAGTGGTGTCCTGTTTGCTTATTTCCTTATACAGCTGACTGAGTGCAGTCTTAGTGCCAGCATCTGTTTGTGGTGTAAATAAACAGCCACGAAAAGTATAGCTGAGAACTCTCTAGGCAAGTAGTGGCCTGCANGTATAGCTGAGAACTCTCTAGGCAAGTAGTGGCCTGCAATTTATCACAATATACTCTACTTCAGGCGAGCAAAATCTAGAGACTTCCTTAGATTTTGTGCACCAGCTGTTGTTTACAAATATGCACAGACTGCCCCCCCCCCTCGTCTTACCGGAGTGTGCTGTTCTATCCTGCCGGTGCAGCGTGTATCCCGCTAGCTGAATATCCATGTCGTCATTCAGCCACGATTCCGTGAAACATATGATATTACAGTTTTTGATGTCCRGTTGGTAGGATATTCGTGATCGTACCTCGTCTAATTTATTGTCCAGTGATCGCACGTTGGCGAGTAATATTGACGGTAACGGCAGCTTTCCTACTCGCTTTCTGCGGATCCTGATGAGGCATCCGGCTCTTCGTCCTCTGTACCTGCGTCGTTTCCTCTTACGAATACCTGGGATGTCGGCCCTGCCGGGTGTTTGCGAGTCTTGCTTGTTATTGAAAAAATCTTTGTCTAATCCGAGGTGAGTGATCGCTGTCCTGATATCCAGAAGCCGTAAGATACGGTTGAAGAAACATTATGTAGAAAAAAAGTTACAGATAACAAAAAAAACAAACACATAATAGCACAATTGGTTGGGTGCCCGTAAAACTGCAGCCATTTCTTCCGGCGCCATAATCAGCAAGCAGTCTTGTCTCTAGAGAGCCGTGAAAGTGAAAAGCAAACATTCACACAGTTGCAATGATTTTCAAATAAAACCAATACAAACTGATATTGTATCGATATTCCATGTCGGTGACCGTCACTACATACTGTATATACAGTTGAAGTCGGAAGATTACATACACTTAGGTTTTTCAACCACTCCACAAATTTCTTGTTAACAACTATAGTTTTGGCAAGTCAGTTAGGACATCTACTTTGTGCATGACACAAGTCATTTTTCCAACAATTGTTTACAGACAGATTATTTCACTTATAAGTCACTGCATCACAATTCCAGTGGGTCAGATGTCTACATACAATAAGTTGACTGTGCCTTTWTACAGCTTGGAAWATTCCAGAAAATMATGTCATGGCTTTAGAAGATTRTGATAGGCTAATTGACATCATTTGAGTCAACTGGAGGGGTACCTGTGGATGTATTTCAAGGCCTAACTTCAAACTCAGTGCCTCTTTGCTTGACATCATGGGAAAATCAACCAAGACCTCAGAAAAAAATGGTAGACCTCCACAAGTCTGGTTCATTCTAGGGAGCAATTTCCAAATGCCTGAAAGTACCACGTTCATCTGTACAAACAATAGTACGCAAATATAAACCTCATGGGACCATGCAGCCGTCATACCGCTCAGGAAGGAAACGCCTTCTGTCTCCTAGAGATGAACATACTTTGGTGCGAAAAGTGCWAATCAATCCCAGAACAACAGCAAAGGACCTTGTGAAGAAGCCACTGCTCCAATACCGCCATTAAAAAGCCAGACTACGGTTTGCAACTGCACATGYGGACAAAGATTGTACTTTTTMGAGAAATGTCCTCTGGTCTGATGAAACAAAAATAGAACTGTTTGGCCATAATGACCACCGTTATGTTTGGAGGAAAAAGGGGGACGCTTGCAAGCCGAAGAACACCATCCCAACCGTGAAGAACGGGAGTGGCAGCATCATGTTGTGGGGGTGCTTTGCTGCAGGAGGGACTGGTGCACTTCACAAAATAGATGGCATCATTATGTGGATATATTGAAGCAACATCTCAAGACATCAGTCAGAAAGTTAAAGCTTGGTCGCAAATTGGGTCTTCCAAATGGACAATGACCCCAAGCATACTTCCAAAGTTACGGCAAAATGGCTTAAGTACAACAAAGTCAAGGTATTGGAGTGGCCATCACAAAGCCCTGACCTCAATCCCATATAAAATTTGTGGGCAGAATTGAYAAAGCATGTGCGAGCAAGGAGGCCTACAAACCTGACTCAGTTACACCAGCTCTGTCAGGBGGAATGGGCCAACATTCACCCAACTTATTGTGGGAAGCTTGTGGAAGTCAACCCGAAACATTTGACCCAAGTTAAACAATTTAAAGGCAATGCTACCAAATACTAATTGAGTGTATGTAAACTTCTGACCGACTGGAAATGTGATGAAAGAAATAAAAGCTGAAATAAATCATTCTCTCTACAATTATTCTGACATTTCACATTCTTCAAATAAAGTGGTGATCCTAACTGACCTAAGACAGGGAATTTTTTATTTTTAGGATTAAATGTTAGGAATTTTGAGAAACTGAGTTTAAATTTATTTGTGGCCACACCAGATACTGACTATTACTTTTGATTGTGACCCCCCACCCCCCCTTTGTTCAGGGACACTTTATTCCATTTCTGTTAGTCACCTGTCTGTGGAACTTGTTCAGGTTATGTCTCAGTTGTTGAATCTTGTTATGTTCATACAAATATTTACACATGTTAAGTTTGCTGAAAACAAACGCAGTTGACAGTGAGAGGACGTTTTATTTTTTGCTGAGTTTATTTATATGTACATATTCTCAATCACCCCTTTAGATTTGTGTGTATTAGGTAGTTGTTGGGGAATTGWTAGATTCATTGTTAGATATTACTGCACTGTTGGAACTAGAAGCACAAGCATTTCGCTACACTTTATTAACATAACATTAACATCTTCTAACCATGTGTATGTGACCAATACAATTTGATTTGATCTGATTTGAAGACTCTCAATGGTGTGTGTGTGTATACTGTATATCATCAGTCCACGATTAAACTATTCTACTACAATTTACATTGTAACCCCCCCAAAYTCCACTCAACCGGCAAAACTTGCAATTTACCTGGAATTTCCACATCCACACCTGTGTCCTCCGCCACTTTGAGGAAAATCTGTGAGATGGAACGCAGCATAATTAGCATGATATGAAATTGCTTAGCATCATCATCTCCAGTGAAATGACTTGACCTCTATGTGTGTTATTAGACAAATGATCGACAGCACTCCCTGTAATGACAAAAACAAGGGCTCTATATTCATTACAATGACAAATTGGTAGGTTAGCGTTTTTCATCATTAATCTTGTTCTGGAGGCAGCTCTGCAGAGTGGTCACTAGCTGGCACAGCCACAATGTCATAAAATCAGATTTGAAACTTAACACTAAACTTAACCTCACTGCTAACCCTTACGCCTAACCCTAACCTGAAAATTAATACGAAAAAGCAAATTATTGTTTGAATGAATTTTTACAATTCAGGCTATTTTGACTCCGGAGCTGGCCTATCTAGTGTAAATCACTAATTTCTGCCTCCAGGACAAGACTCATGACAAACGTCAACCTGTGTCAAGCAGTCATTTCTTTCTCCATGCTCTTGTATTACAGATGCGCGAACACCAGTGATCCGCTGGTTAACTCATGACCCGCAGTCCCCGCGGTTATATCCGCGAGGCGTATGGGTTTAGGGTCATTCAATTTTGATTGAATAAAAAGAGAAAGAATAGCTTTAAAAAAAATCTATAAATGTATAATTCTTGTGCAATTAATATAGGCTATTGCGGTTTTTCTTTCATTATTTTAGGCTATCTGGTATTAGTGCATAAACTTTAGGGCTTAACTGTTTGCGCCAAATAATGCTTTTGGGGACTGGCAGAAAAAGTTTACGTCAATCCACGGAGCCAAGTTTAATTCAATAACACAAAAGCTGCAAAAGGAGAGTTTAAAATAAAGAGAAGGGAGGGCTAGAAAAGTAATGTTTGGAAAAGATTTGTTGAAGTGGTAAAAGAGGATGAGAGCAGTGTTATGTGTGATGATTGTGAGGCGCTATACAGAGTCGACAGTCACGAGATGGGGACTTCAAAAAGGCCTATGGCATGTCAGGGGAGCTGCAGTCTACTGTTCAGATGGGTTAAKTGGAAACTGAAATCTGGACACTGACMGTAGGTCTATAACCTCTCACATAGCCTTAATAATAACTCCTGCAGAACTAAGCATTTCTTGTAGTAAAATTATACGCCAAACATAGTCAATATTTGGAGAGAAAATAATTCTGCATCTTGAGAGAATGCAATGCTCAGTTAGATACCATCTGTAGAGGTGCTGTCTTCATCATCAAAAGGATTATAAAAGCGGATAGTTTTTCAACCACATAAAATCTGCATCAAAGTAGACAAGTTGACTAACAAACAGCCTATCAAAATGACTGAAATTATAAGCAGAAGCATATCTAAATCAGGCAACAACAAAATAATCCTGCAACCCTGTCAAATAAATAATTCCGCTGTTTTTGACTGTAGCCTACAACATATTTTATATAGTTAGGGTCGGGTGGCGGCCTCAGATTTTCACTTTATCACATATAATCGGCGGTTGCGGGTGGGTTATTAGCAATTGCGGGCATGTGCGGGTGAATAAACAGCTGACCCGCGCAGTGGTGTAAAGTACTTAAGTAAAAATACTTTAAAATACTACTTAAGTAATTTTTTGGGGTATATGTACTTTACTATTTACATTTTTTGCCAACTTTTACTTTCACTTCACTACATTCCTAAAGAAAATAATGTACTTTTTACTCCAATAATGTACTTTTTACTGACACCAAAAAGTAGTCATTACATTTTGACGGGAAAATGGTCCAATTCACACACTTATCAAGAGAACATCCCTGGTCATCCCTATGCCTCTGATCTGGCGGACTCACTAAACACATATGCTTTGTTTATAAATTAATGTCTGAGTGTTGTAGAGTGCCCCTGGCTATCTGTAAATAAATAAAAAACAGGAAATTGTGCAGTCTGGTTTGCATAATGTAAGGAATTTAAAATTATTAATACTTTTACTGTTAATACTTAAGTATATTTGAGCAATTCCATTTACTTTTGATACTTAAGTATATTTAAAACCAAATAAGGTATTTATTATTTATTTGACTCAAATATGTACTTTTTCCACCACTGGACCCGCGCACTAGTCGCACTAGTCGCACACACACACACACACACACACACACACACACACACACACACACACACACACACACACACACACACACACACCACACACACACACACAATAGAAATACCACCAACTGACATCTAATCTCCTTCTCTAAGTAGATATATGCAGTAGATTCAAACAGAGTAACCTTGTGTCTGAATGTGATACGTTGAAAAGGAATTATTCACAATGCCCGCAGGGCATCTTCATCTGACAAAAATTTCTGAGACATATTAGTTGTGTTTGACAACAGTAACTTAGTGGTATGTGCCTGCCTACATGCATAATCCAACACTACCCTTGGCATACTAAGCATTTGGTTAGTTCAGGAGAGAGCAGTGTGTGTGTGTGTGTGTGTGTGTGTGTGTGTGTGTGTGTGTGTGTGTGTGTTGTGTGTGGTGTGTGTGTGTGTGTGTGTGTGTGTGTGTGTGTGTGTGTGTGTGTGTGTGTGTGGTGTGTTTCAAGTACAGTCGTGGCCAAAAGTTTTGAGAATGACACAAATATTAATTTTCACAAAGTTTTCTGCTTCAGTGTCTTTAGATATTTTTGTCAGATGTTACTATGGAATACTGAAATATAATTACAAGCATTTCATTAGTGTCAAAGGCTTTTATTGACAATTACATGAAGTTGATGCAAAGAGTCAATATTTGCAGTGTTGACCCTTCTTTTTCAAGACCTCTGCAATCCGCCCTGGCATGCTGTCAATTAACTTCTGGGCCACATCCTGACTGATGGCAGCCCATTCTTGCATAATCAATGCTTGGGAGTTTGTCAGAATATGTGGGGTTTTGTTTTGTTTTGTTTGTCCACCCGCCTCTTGAGGATTGACCACAAGTTCTCAATGGGATTAAMGTCGGGGGAGTTTCCTGACCATGGACCCAAAATATTGATGTTTTGTTCCCCGAGCCACTCAGTTATCACTTTTGCCTTATGGCAAGGTGCTCCATCATGCTGGAAAAGGCATTGTTCATCACCAAACTGTTCCTGGATGGTTGCGAGAAGTTGCTCTCGGAGGATGTGTTGGTACCATTCTTTATTCATGGCTGTGTTTTAGGCAAAATTGTGAGTGAGCCCACTCCCTTGGATGAGAAGAAACCCCACACATGAATGGTCTCAGGATGCTTTACTGTTGGCATGACACAGGATTGATGGTAGCGCTCACCTTGTCTTCTCCGGACAAGCTTTTTTCTGGATGCCCCAAACAATCGGAAAGGGGGTTCATCAGAGAAAATGACTTTACCCCAGTCCTAAGCAGTCCAATTCCTGTACCTTTTGCAGAATATCAGTCTGTCCCTGATGTTTTTCCTGGAGAGAAGTGGCTTCTTTGCTCCCCTTCTTGACACCAGGCCATCCTCCAAAAGTCTTCGCCTCACTGTTCGTGCAGATGCACTCACACCTGCCTGCTGCCATTCCTGAGCAAGCTCTGTACTGGTGGTGCCCCGATCCCGCAGCTGAATATTTGATTTCACCTTTATTTAACCAGGTAGGCTAGTTGAGAACAAGTTCTCATTTACAACTGTGACCTGGCCAAGATAAAGCACAGCAGTTCGACACATACAACAACACAGAGTTACACATGGAAAAAACAAACATACAGTCAATAATACAGTATAAAAAAGAATAAGGGAGGTAAGGCAATAAATAGGCTATGGTGGCGAAGTAATTACAATATTGCAATTAAACACTGGAATGGTAGATGTGCAGAAGATGAATGTGCAAGTAGAGATAATGGGGTGCAAAGGAGTAAGATAAATAAATAAATACAGTATGGGGATGAGGTAGTTGGCTGTTAACAGGTGGGCTATGTACAGGTGCAGTGATCTGTGAGCTGCTCTGACAGCTGGTGCTTTAAGCTAGTGAAGCTATCCCAGAGTATCTGGGTTCGCGCCCAGGCTGGGCTGGGTTCGCGCCCAGGCTCTGTCGCAGCCGGCCGCAACCGGGAGATCCGTGGGGCGACGCACAATTGGCATAGCGTCGTCCGGGTTAGGGAGGGTTTGGCCGGTAGGGAGGGTTTGGCCGGTAGGGATATCCTTGTCTCAGTATGTAAAACAAATGTAATAAAATGTATGCACTCTACTGTAAGTCGCTCTGGATAAGAGCGTCTGCTCTTGGCCAGTAGGGATATCCTTGTCTCAGTATGTAAAAATGTAATAAAATGTATGCACTCTACTGTAAGTCGCTCTGGATAAGAGCGTCTGCTAAATGACTAAAATGTAAATGTAAATGTAAGGAGATAAGAGTCTCCAGCTTCAGGGATTTTTGCAGTTCGTTCCAGTCATTGGCAGCAGAGAACTGGAAGGAAAGGCGGCCAAATGAGGAGTAGGCTTTGGGGGTGACCAGTGAGATATCCCTGCTGGAGCGCGTGCTACGGGTGGGTGCTGCTATGGTGACCAGTGAGCTGAGATAAGGGGGGACTTTACCTAGCAGGGTCTTGTAGATGAGCTGGAGCCAGTGGGTTTGGCGACGAGTATGAAGCGATGGCCAGCCAACGAGAACGTACAGGTCGCAGTGGTGGGTAATATATGGGGCTTTGGTGACAAAACGGATGGCACTGTGATAGACTGCATCCAATTTGTTGAGTAGAGTGTTGGAGACTATTTTATAAATTACATCGCAGAAGTCGAGGATCCGTAGGATGGTCAGTTTAACGAGGGTATGTTTGGCAGCGTGAGTGAAGGATTCTTTGTTGCGAAATAGGAACCCGATTCTAGATTTAACTTTGGATTGGAGATGCTTAATGTGAGTCTGAAAGGAGTTTACAGTCTAGTCAGACACCTAGGTATTTGTAGTTGTCCACATATTCTAAGTCAGGTGCGGGCAGTGATCGGTTGAAGAGCATGCATTTAGTTTTTGTTGCATTTAAGAGCAGTTGGAGGCCACAGAAGGAGAGTTGAATGACATTGAAGCTCGTCTGGAGGTTAGTTTACACAGTGTCCAAAGAAGGGCCATATACAGAATGGTGTCGTCTGCGTAGAGGTGGATCAGAGAATCACCAGCAGCAAGAGCGACATCATTGATGCATACAGAGAAGAGAGTCGGACCGAGAATTGAACCCTGTGGCACCCCCATAATGACTGCCAGAGCTCCGGACAACAGGCCCTCCGATTTGACACACTGAACTCTATCAGAGAAGTAGTTGGTGAACCAGGCGAGGCAATCGTTTGAGAAACCAAGGCTGTTGAGTCTGCCAATAAGAATGTGGTGATTGATAGTCGAAAGCCTTGGCCAGGTCGATGAATACGGCTGCACGGTAATGTCTCTTATCGGTGGCAGTTATGATATCGTTTAGGACCTTGATCGTGGCTGTTGTGCATCCATGACCAGCTCTGAAACCAGATTGCATAACAGAGAAGGTACAACTTTAGGAGACGATCCTGGCGCCTGCTGGACTTTCTTGGGCGCCCTGAAGCCTTCTTCACCACAATTGAACCGCTCTTCTTGATGTTCTTGATGATCCGATAAATGGTTGATTTAGGTGCAGTCTTACTGGCAGCAATATCCTTGCCTGTGAAGCCCTTTTTGTGCAATGCAATGATGACAGCACGTGTTTCCTTCCAGGTAACCATGGTTGACAGAGGCAGAACAATGATTCCAAGCACCACCCTCCTTTTGAAGCTTTCAGTCTGCTATTCGAACTCAATCAGCATGACAGAGTGATCTCCAGCCTTGTCCTCATCAAGACTCACACCTGTGTTAATGAGAGAATCACTGACATGATGTCAGCTGTTCCTTTTGTGGCAGGGCTGAAATGCAGTGGAAATGTTTTTGGGGGATTCAGTTCATTTGCATGGCAAAGAGGGACTTTGCAATTAATTGCAATTCATCTGACCACTCTCCATAACATTCTGGAGTATATGCAAATCACCATCATACAAACTTAGGCAGCAGACTTTGTGAAAATGAATATTTGTGTCATTCTCAAAACTTTTGGCCACGACTGTACAGTGAAATGCCTTTCTTGCAAGCTCTAAACCCAACAATGCAGTGTGTATACGTGTGTGTGTAAGCGCTTGCATGTGAAGCTTGTGTGCGAGTCTGTGCATGTGATGCCTGCGTACATGCGTGTGTGTGTGTTTCGTCCGCCTCATACCTCCTCTAGTGTGGTATCCGAGATGCCGTAGTTGGTGAAGCCAATGTCGGCCATCTCCAGGTCCAGCTCTTTGAAAAGGAGGGCGAAGGTACCATCCTTGGCCCCGCTGTAGGGCAGGATGTAGGTGATCTCCTGGCCGATGCTCTCCAGGAACACTGCCTCGGGAACATGCCGACGCACCAGCTTACTGACAGCTGTAAGCTCTACATGGTGAAGAGAAACAGGAAGGATGAAATTGATGTATGAGAAGGAATTACAGAAACAACAATATCTTATTGTTATGTCATATATTTGTGCTTCATGTATGGTAACTGCCAAAATAAAATAAACACTTGATTAAATGAGGGATACAAAGTATATTGAAAGCCGGTGCTTCCACACAGGTGTGGTTCCTGAGTTAAATAAGCAATTAACATCCCATCATGCTTAGGGTCATGTAAAAAAATGCCCAGTTGCCCATTATTTTGGCTACCATGGCTAGAAGAAGAGATCTCAGTGAAGTATGGTGTCACATCCCCCCCAGTAGAGTTCCAGACACTTGTAGAATCTATGCTATGGTGCATTGTAGCTGTTCTGCAGCTCGTGGTGGCCCGAAGCCCTATTAAGATACCTTATGTTGGCGTTTCCTTTATTTTGGCAGTTACCTGTATTTCAATTGACATATTTAAAAGTGAATACACTGCATTTAGAATCATTGAGGACAACAACAAATAGTTATACCACTTATTTACTTTTTCAAAAGTGGTGAATCTGTTTCTCATCAAGGGTCATAATCAGAGTTAAGGGACACTAGGTTTTTTGAGTTTTGCATAAACCGGCAAAACATAGCTATGGAAGACTTGTGTGAAGATTCGAGATAAGCAAATGGATTTCAAAATTTCCAAAGAGAGACCGAAATTGCCGTATCTTGTTAGTCCCTCATCATAAGCGCTTTGAGGTTGTAATGAAAAGCACTATAAAAGTGTAATTTATTATTATCATCATCACGATATCGAAAGAGCAAATCTCAAATGATCATAAGTACATAAGGAACAAGGTTTCTTATGTACTTATGAAAACATCACCACCTCCAATTGATTTTTATATATATATATTGTTTGCCAGGTAAGTTGACTGAGAACACATTCTCATTTACAGCAACGGCCAGGGGAATAGTTACAGGGGATGAATGAGCCAATTGGAGGCTGTGGATGATTAGGTGATTATAATTATTGTGTTATTGACAGTACGTTTGTTTATCCCATGTGTAACTCTGTGTTGTTGTTTTTGTCGCACTGCTTTGCTTTATCTTGGCTAGGTCGCAGTTGTAAATGAGATCTTGTTCTCAACTGGCCTACCTGGTTAAATAAAGGTGAAATAAAAAGAATAAAAAGGTGGCCATGATGGTATAAGGGCCAGATTGGGAATTTAGCCAGGACACCAGGGTTAAAACTCCTACTCTTACAATAAGTGTCATGGGATCTTTAGTGACCACAGAGAGTCATGACACCCGTTTAACATCACATCCGAAAGACGGCACCCTGCAATGTCCCCCATCGCTTCCCTGGAGCATTGTGATACTTTATTAGACCAGAGGAAAGAGTGCCTCCTACTGCCCCTCCAACACTACTTATAGTAGCATCTGGTCTCCCATCCAGGGACCAACCCTGCTAAGCATCAGAGTCAAGCCAGCAGTGGGATGCAGGGTGGTATGCTGCTGGCATATATAACTACAGCTTCTTAACCAAGTGAGACCTTGGCTTTATGAGGAGGTCAGAAATCGGATCGTTATCACACATTTGGCTTAACTACTTGTGTGTAGTTTAGTTGTAATAAAAATGGGTTGTCATTGTTTGAATTATGATATAAACTCAGCAAATAAATAAACCTCTCACTGTCAACCACGTTGTTAAGAGCCTCCTTAAAGGAGGGAGGTGCAGGAATCAGGAGCAGGAGAACAAGGAAGTCCCAGTGGCACAATCGTTTATTTAGGACGTCCCAACACAGCAACAACATGGGGGAGAATACGCCCAAACGAGGTCGCCACCCACAGGGAAATAAACGTCACACACGGAGGAGAAACCTCTACTCCTAAACACATATCAAACGGTACAAACTGTCGTGAAAAGAAAACCCACGCACTCCTAACAAAGATACCACAGCAAACAATCCGGCACAAAGACTAGCAGGCAGCGGAGGTAAATAAACCCCCTGAAATCAACTAATAGGACACAGGTGTAAACAATACAGACAGACACAAACGAAAAGGAAAAATGGATCGGTGGCAGCTAGTAGGCCGGCGATGACGACCAACGAGCACCGCCCAAACAGGGAGAGGAGCCACCTTCGGTGGAAGTCGTGACACACGTTTATTTTCAGCAAATTTAACATGTGTAAATATTTCTATGACCATAACAAGAATCAACAACTGAAACATAAACTGAACAAGTTCCACAGACGTGACTAACAGAAATGTAATAATGTGTCCCTGAACAAAGGGGGGGTCAAAATCAAAAGTAACAGTCAGTATCTGGTGTGGCCAAAAGCTGCATTAAGTACTGCAGTCCATCTTGACCAGATTTGTCAGTTCTTGCTTTGAGATGTTACCCCACTCTTCAACCAAGGCACGTGCAAGTTCACTGACATTTCTGGGGGGGATGGCCCTCCCCCTCCGATCCAACAGGTCCAAGACGTGCTCAATGGGATTGAGATCCAGGCTCTTCGCTGGCCATGGCAGAACACTGACATTCCTGTGTTGCAGGAAATCAAGCACAGAACGAGCAGTATGGCTGGTGGCATTGTCATGCTGGAGGGTCATGTCAGGATGAGCCTGCAGGAAGAGTACCACATGAGGAAGGAGGATGTCTTCCCTGTAACGCACAGCGTTGAGATTGCCTGTGACACACCGCCCCAGACCATGACGGACCCTCCACCTCCAGATCGATCCCGCTTCAGAGTACAGGCCTCAGTGGAACGCTCATTCCTTCGACAATAAACGGAAATCTGACCATCACCCCTGGTGAGACAAAACTGCGACTCGTCAGTGAAGAGCACTTTTTGCCAGTCCTGTCTGGTCCAGTGAAGGTGGATTTGTGCTCCTAGGTGACATTGTTGCCGGTGATGTCTGGTGAGGACCTGCCTTACAACAGGCTTACAAGCCCTCAGTCCAGCCTCTCTCAGCCTATTGCGGAAAGTCTGAGCACTAATGCTGGGATTGTGCGTTCCTGGTGTAACTCGGGCAGTTGTTGTTGCCATCCTGTACCTGTTCCGCAGGTGTGATGTTCGGATGTACCGAGCCTGTGCAGGTGTTGTTATACGTGGTCTGCCACTGCAAGGACGATCAGCTGTCCATCCTGTCTCCCTGTAGCGCTGTCTTAGGCGTCACACAGTAAGGACATTGCAATTTATTGCCCTGGCCACATCTGCAGTCCTCCTGCCTCCTTGCAGCATGCCTAAGGCACGTTCACGCAGATGAGCAGGGACCCTGGGCATCTTTCTTGTGGTGTTTTTCAGAGTCAGTAGAAAGGCCTCTTTAGTGTCCTAAGTTTTCATAACTGTGACCTTAATTGCCTACCGTCTGTAAGCTGTTAGTGTCTTAACAACCGTTCCACAGGTGCATGTTCATTAATTGTTTATGGTTCATTGAACAACCATGGGAGACAGTGTTTAAACCCTTTACAATGAAGATCTGTGAAGTTCTTAGAATTTTTACGAATTATCTTTGAAAGACAGGGTCCTGAAAAAGGGACGTTTCTCTTTTTGCTGAGTTTATTTGTCACATGCTGTACTGTATATTTGTCATATACAAATGTGTGGTGTTTAAGTCTAAAAATGACATACACAGACAGTTCTATAGAGGGAATGTGATTTAATATATCTTTGGAAGGTCGCTGTGTTTTTAAGTTATGCTGTGTTGTTTTAAGTAGTTTGATTATGGATTTAAATGAAGCCATGTCATTATATTCATACATACTCACCCTCACTCCCACCGTCACACTCACTCTCACATTCACCCTTACACTCATCATCAATAGAAATCCAGTCTTTTTCCCCACATGATATGTACAATCCAGTCCCTCATCCAAGCGCCTTGATCCTTGATCGTGATTCCAAGTCGAAAATTGAATTTAAAGGACCAAGGCTGCTCTACTACTGATTAGGCCTCTGGTCAGTACTGACTGGTTGGGAAATCAGACCCACTAGCCAGTGTCATAGATCTCTGTGAGAGAGAGAGAAAGAGAGAGAGAGAGAGAGAGAGAGAGAGAGAGGGAGAGAGAGAGAGAGTGGACTAGAGTACTTAGAGATGTCACTGTCACCTGAAAAGGAGCAGACAATCAACTGCTGACATGACATTCTACAGCCGGAGTCAGACTTTTAGCCCCTCCTTCTTTTCTCTTTCCTGTGATAGCTGATGTGTGGTGGTGAGATCCATACCGTCCAATTTTAAAGTGGAACTGACAGCATTTAGCAAGATTCAATTTGATTAAAATCTGTTTATATGCACCCCAGGAAGAATATGGCACTTTAAAAATATATATCTGACAAGCCAGCACTTAGATATGGTCATTTTCACATTTTCATAAATTCTTAAAAGGTTTGGGAATGACTTATACTAAGGCATTTTCTGAAAATTCTTTAGCCAGATAGAGTTGGAAAGCGGCCATGCGTTTGGACAATTAATAGATCCTGCAGGAAATAAAACCTAATAAAACCATCTGTCCCATCCAGGACCGGACTCTACGCAGACCGGTGCGCCATAGCCAATCAGAGCTACAGTAGGCCTTTATGCAAACAAGCCATTTGCCACACGGGCAAACCATCATTCACTTTGAACTGGACTGTTTGTTTACAGGCAGTTGCAACAGCGTGACTTTAGATCATTACAACGCATTCGCCAAAAGCCACCTGAATGGATTTCTGCAAATATGTCAATACCACGGGAGTCCTCTTACATTTGTTAACTTTACAATCCTATTGATCAAACAACCATGAAAGGTAGGCTTTTTCTCCCTCAGTTATGCACATCAACAACAACAATATCAACAACTAATGCTAGCCTGAGCAAGATGAGCTAAAATTTCAGTAAGGAACATTAGATAAACCCTCTCAAACTTTTTCCGCTTGTTGGCCGTCAAAAATTACACTGATAAACGATGGGTAATTGTAGCCTACATCCTTCTGTAGCTTGCCTTGTCCCAACCAAGCACCCAAGCTAACTGGCTAAAGTTGGCTAGCTAGATAATTCCAGACACAAATGAGAGAACATCTCACGACCATTTTACTCGCCCTAGCAGAGCGGGTTAGGCTGTTTACATGTTATCTAGAGCGTTCGTGACTATTCTTTTGCCTATGTTTACTGACACCGGTCATATTCAGCGACTGTTGCGCATTCATAAATTCATCAGTTACTCTGCGCTCTGGCACACAGACAAGAGTGCTCTGAAATCGGAGTAGATAGCCAGAGTGAATTTGCGAATGCAAGAGATATGTTAACTGTATAACACAGTCGTTCAAGTTCTTGCTAGCTAACCAAATGACACCTGCATCTCTAGCTGTGTATAGGCACCAAAAAACGAGGAGGGGAAAAGTCAGTCACTCACTGTCATGTTCCTGACCTTATTTCCTTTGTTTAGCCTTGTTTAGTTGGTCAGGACGTGAGCTGGGTGGGCATTCTATGTTATGTGTTTCTATGTTGGGTTCATTGTATTAGCCTGATATGGTTCTCAATCAGGGGCAGGTGTTTTACGTTTCCTCTGATTGAGAACCATATTAAGGTAGGCTGTTCTCACTGTTTGTTTGTTGGGTGATTGTTGCTGTGTCTGTGTTTGTTTCACCACACGGTACTGTTTCGTTTCGTTCGTTTGTTCCTACCTGTTCGTGCGTTCATGTTTTATGTTCTCAAGTTCAGGTCTGTTCACGTCGTTTTGTTATTTTGTATTTTGTCAGTGTTCTGTTTTGTTGGATATCATTAAAATTCGACATCATGAACATTCACCACGCTGCGCCTTGGTCCTCCTCTCTTCCACCTAAAGACGAGCGTTACACTCACCCACTCCTCCAATGACATGACATCATCCTAGCAGCTAGCTAGCTATCTAGCTAACGTTAGGCTGTTTTACTACATAAATAGATACGCTAGCCTATTAGCCACGTTATGACTGACTTGTGATCATTGCCCTTGCTAGTTTGATGGTATTGACATTCCCAGCCTTAGTTAAATTAGTCTGTTTTTGTCCAAAATATTGAGTCAATGAAACTGAAACAGTGCATCCTGAATGGAGGCAGCAAACAATGTACCAGGCCAGCTGTGATTTACAACCTGATAGCAATATTTTTTGGACTACCAAGAAATGCATTGGTGAATTATATCATGCATTGAACTGCATCCATCTATTCTGCCAACAATGCCTTAGTGTACGTCATGAACCGTTGACTCAAATAGAACCTATTTTTAAAACCTCTTATATAATTGGTTTTGTAGGATAAACTACGAATGTTATATTTTTGAATGATATTATGATTGTCTGTTTCGTATCTGTAAAGAAGCTCAAACTCTGTCAGTTCCACTTTAAGTGCTTTGAGTACTTGAAAAAGCACTATCATGAACTCATGATATGTTGGTTGAGCAAATAATATGATGTATGTATGGTGTTCATATTAGGACAGCCTCAGTCTCAGTAGGACGTCTAGTCATTTATTCAATTCAATTATTAGTTTGGATATAGCCAAATATAGTTTGGATACATTAGGTGGTGTTATTGCTGGTTCTACCTGTGGGGTCAGAGTTGCTCCAGTTCTGGCTTGCAATCCCTTCATCCAGACTGGTTCTCCTCAAGGTCTCATCAGTCTCCTATTAGAGAGAAATTTGAAAGTATTCATCATTACGGTAGAGCTCTCAGACTGATTATCACCTCCACAATTCTCCCCTCATATCTCATATTAATGGAATTACCACGGTGGTCCAACTCGTTAGTGTTTCATTAGAGCTAAGTTTGGCTGTCAGCACCAACAGATGCTGTACTTACCATATACCGGGAAGTTGTAAGGGGGATCCACTACAAACCATCATATACTGTATATGTCGCCCATATTAGGACAGCCTCAGCAGGCCTGCTGAGATTGGAAGAAGTCATACTAAGACTGAGGCTATCCTAATATGGACACCGCACATGTATCATATTATTCACTCAACCATTGTATCATGAGTTCATGAGATGAACTCATTTAATTTAGCAAATACATGTGTAACAAAATCCCATATATGAGGAGTAACCTGGCCAGAGACCTGAAGACTTGTGTTATCTACCCCAAGCTAATGCCTAAGATTTAGCTCAATGTGATAACACAGTGGTGCAGGCGACCCAAGTTCGAAACGTGGATGGTAGCATTGGCACAACTTTCCAGTCAACGGACAGAATGGGCAGCATTAAATTAGGTTTTTATGAGAACTACAGTCCTAAGTCCTAAGGCTTATGCTTAGCTGTTGTCTGCACCAGTGGGCTGATGTAGGAAGTCATTTTGGGGGAGCATTAAAGCTCTCTTCGCAAAATGTGTTTGTTTTTTCTTATTATTATTTCTTTTTTCTTTTTTTACAAATTACTCCACTCTCCACAAAGGGCCTGTAGACTAATGGTAATTGCTGTAACCCTGCTTGCATCGGTGCATCTTGTTAATTTGCTCCTATTGATTAAAACCGTGTGCAAGGCACTGCAAGGAGCTAGATCAAGAAACCCGTTCCCCCCCCTCCCTCATGACAATTAGTATCTAGTGCGGAGGTGTCTGCCAATTCTCATGCTGGGGGAGACTAAACACAGATCATTACAGGGGAGGGCAACTTTCACTCTGGAAAGTCACAGGAACCGTGTTGATAATGGAGTGTGTGTCTTAGAGATTACTATTGGAGTGCTTCCCGCCAGATGCAAAAAGTCAAACAAATGATCTTGCCCCATTATCGGTGAATTATAGATTGGTGTCATGATGTTGTCCAATGTGGGATCAGACATCATGAATGGGTAATTGAAAATATGCACCAGAGTTACATGTTTAGCTCACATTGACCAAATGAAACTACGGTGAAAACTCATAGCCAATCAAAATAAAATAAAAGTTGGGATTTTTTTGCTGGGTAACACTTGCTTATCTGTCATTTTTGATACCAAAGTGTCATGTGTGGAGTTCACCCAGCTCCATCATTTCCTAAATAGAGAACCATTTTTCATTTTGGGGGCATGTTATTTCAACTGTTATTAGCAATCAACACGAGAACGAAATGTCCTAGTCCCAAAACAGACAGCCAAATGCAGCACACAGTATTTACAGTATTTACCTTGGTCCGGTGTGATGTTTCCTGATGTTTCCCCTAGGTACAGATTGAGGATCAGATTCCCCTCACCTATTCCAAACCTTAGTCTTAAAATGCTAATCTGACCCAAGATCAGTGTCTAGGGGAATCTTCACCCTACTCCATTTACCTCTTTCTCTTTCACCTGGCCCTGCTTGACTCCGCTGCGCTCGTTGGTAATTTGCTCATTTCCGGCCTTGACCAGAGTGAGGTAGTAGCCACTGCCAAAGTACTTTTTCAGGAACAGGGAGGAGCCGTAACAACACATCTTGCCGTGAGAGATAATGGCAATGCGGTCTCCCAAGATGTCGGCCTCATCCATGTGATGAGTGGAGAGGATGATTGTGCGACCTGCGGGGGAAAGATGGAGCCAACAAAACTATTGATTTCACTCAATGGGCCCAATTTGGAGCGTAGGTGGACTGTGTTCGTGTATGTGTGTGAGACAGACAAAAACAAAGAGAAAGTAAGAGTGAGTTTGTGTGCATGTGCATGTGTGTGAGTCAGTGCTCTGGAACTACTTTGTTTGTTCTGTCAACCATCTTGAGAAATACATAAATTGGACCAGAAAATTATAATAAATGTAAAGTCTTTGAACAGAGCCAAGTCTGCAATCTGTTTCCATATTGTGGTGTTGTGCTTATTTCCTCATTGTACACCCCTCTGGGTTTGCAAGTCATAGCCTACTATAGTTGTATTCGAAGCAACGAGATTGTGTGTGGGTTGGAATCTGGAACAAAGGACAAATTCTGCAATACCAGTCTTCCTTCCAAATCAAGTAAGAAACAACAACAACTACATACACTTCCACCTGAATTGAATACAATGTAACCAACATAAAATTATGCATAGACCCAACATAAAATGTTGCATAGACCATTCCTTTGCTGTGTTTCCTAACATTTTTTAAGTTTCAATTTTTGTCAGCAGAAGTTATTTGAGAGAAACCAAATCACAACCACAGAGAATCTATATGACACCGGAGCCTGCTTATTCACAGGGGGAGTGGAGGGTCATATCATGCACCCTGAACTAACACATACTAATCAGCACATTCCCAGTCAAGCAGGAAGTAGACATGAGATATGTGATGAAGTCACAGCATTGTCATCTTGCTGGATGTCGTTAGGTCACAGTGTGAATGGTGGCAGCATTAAAATGTGTCTCGGTTATTGTTGATTTTGCCACATTTCAGAACAGAATCAAAACCCTGAAATGCGAGGAAGATTAGGACTTAAAGATTTGCTTTGAAGTGGCTTGATTGAAGGGTACCAGGATATTTTCATTTTAAGAAGAAATAATGAAGTTACAGGCTACATACAGCAATACTGCTAAACTGACGTGAAATTAGAAAAGAACACTGTGTAAAACAACCATTGTGTAAAACAACAGTGGGAAAACTAGCAACCCCTATGTTACAAGATACCGACAAGAGTAAAAGTAAGATGTACAATGTGGTGTCTTGTGGTATTGAGCATTTTATCTGCATAATATTGGCAATGATAATGAAGTCCTTCACCAGGAGATTTCATTCTATCTCAGTTGAAACAGTAAGCCACAAGTAGAAGCGCATTGTACACTCGAACATACAGTTCCATGATATGATACACATTCTCTCTTGATTAGCTGACCGGCTGGATTGTTAGGTCATTTTGGGGGGTAAGATTTGCTGTCATTATTACAAAAGGTCAGGGTTATCTGCTGAGCGTGGCGTTTTCTCCCTCCGAGCTAGTTCAATTTGTATCCCCACAGGTCGCATTATCCCTGGGATAAGGACACGCACAGAAGTCTTAACCATAGCCTCACGTTGCACTATGCTCTTTCGTTTGGAGGAGCCGAGAACCAAACTGTTTTTCCTCCCATTCCTTATGCCCTCTCGCCCTCTGAGCTTCTAAATGTGTCTCTGCCGCAGAGTTATGCCACAGAGTTATCACTGTGTTATGCTAAGCTCTTGTTTCAATCTACAGTGCAATTGGAAAGTATTCACACCCCCTGATTTTTTRCCCCACATTTTGTCACATTGCAGCCTTATTCTTATTATTTTTTTCCCCCTCATCAATCTACACACAATACCCCATAACGACAAAGCGAAAGCAGGTTTTTAGAAATGTTTGCAAATTTATAAAAACAGAAAAACGTATTTTCTGTATAAGTATTCAGACCCTTTGCTATGAGACTTCAACTTGAGCTCAGGTGCATCCTGTTTCCATTGATCATCCTTGAGATGTTTCTACAACTTGATTGGAGTCCACCTGTGGTAAATTCAATTGATTGGACATGATTAGGAAAGAAACAAACTTGTCTATATAAGGTCCCACAGTGGACAGTGCATGTCAGAGCAAAAACCAAGCCATGAGGTCGAAGGATTGTGTTGAGGCACAGATCTGGGGAAGGGTACCCCAAAAAATCTMCACCATTCAAGATCCCCAAGCGCACAGTGGCAGCCATCATTCTTAAATGGAAGAAGTTTGGAACTACCAAGACTCTTCCTAGAGCTGGCAACCCGACCAAACTGAGCAATCGGGGGAGAAGGGCCTTGATCAGGGAGGTGACTAAAAACCCGATGGCCACTCTGAAGGAGCTTCAGAGTTCCTCCGTGGAGATGGGAGAATCTTCCAGAAGGACAACCATCTCTGCAGCACTCCACCAATCAGSCCTTTATGGTAGAGTGGCCAGACGGAAGCCACTCCTCAGTAAAAGGCATATGACAGCCCGCTTGGAGTTTGCCAAAAGCATCTAAAGACCCTCAGACCATGAGAAACAAGATTCTCTGGTTTGATGAAACCAAGATTGAACTCTTTGGCCTGAATGCCAAGTGCCATGTCTGGAGGAAACCTGGCAGCATCCCTACGGTGAACCATGGTGGTGGCAGTATCATGCTGTGGGGATGATTTTCAGCTGCAGGGACTGGGAGACTAGTCAGGATTGAGACATCTCTGAATGTCCTTGAGAGGTCCAGCCAGAGCCCGGACTTGAACGCGATTGAACATCTCTGGAGGGACCTGAAAATAGCTGTGCAGCGATGCTCCCCATCCAACCTCAAAGAGCTTGAGAGGATTTACAGAGAAGAATGGGAGAAATTCCCCAAATACAGGTGTGTCAAGCTTGTAGCGTCATACCCGAGAAGACTTGAGGCTGTAATCGCTGTAAGGTGCTTCAAAAAAGTACTGAGTAAAGGGTCTGAATACTTAAATGTGATATTTCAGCATTTTATTTTTAATAACTTTGCAAAAAATTCCAAAAAACGGTTTATACTTTGTCATAATGGGGTATTGGTGTGTAGATTGATGAGGGGGATAAAAAAAAAAAATCTATTTTAGAATAAGGCTGTAACGTAACAAAATGTGGAAAAAGTCAAGTGGTCGGTATAATTTCCTAATGCACTGTATTCTACTGTATATCTAATATATCTACTGCTCTACATATCATTCTTAGTATATCTTCTGTAAATTCATCCAAAGTACATATAGATTGCATTTGGATTACTTTCCCAGTACCATTTGGGTTGTTAATTGGATTTGTTCTGAGGTTTCTTGATAATATATATATATATATATATATATATATATTGTATTTTTTTGTTGACTTGTTTGACATTTTACTGCATTGTCAGGAGCTAGTAACAAACATGTTGCTGCACCTGCTATAACATCTACCACATCTGTGTACACAACCAATAAACTTTGATTGGATTTGATTTTAACCTTTACTACCATGGCCAAGATGCCCATTGAGTATCTCACTAAAATCTTATGGGACTCTGAAAACATTCAAACAAGGAGATCAATACACATGGAAAGAGGATGTCACATGGTCAAAATGTAAACATTAGTGGAGCCACATTATTAGGTTTGGAGCATTGTGTTTGCTTGCAAAGAGCGATGCAGTAGCTAACTAACTGTAAATAAGTTACTTGTTTCTCATCACAGTTAACCAGCTAAAGTTATTCACAGTTAGTCAGCAACTGCTCCAACACTATTTTCCTATCTAGTGTAATGCTGTCCTAAAACAATGCCTCCGGAATGATGATGTGAGGTGGCTCCAGGTGTGTTTACATTTTACTAATTGTGATGGAATGCGCTTTCCATGCGAATTAAATGTATGGAAAAGTGCTGATCTTTGAAGGGGGAGATGAGGAGATTGGGAGGAGTGTGGCAGAAACCCACATAAAAACTATATATATACTATATACTATGGAATGCTATAGTATTACTGTTGTGTTTTTGCGGACTTTCTTTAGTATTCCCTTGTGTTTTTGCAGACAAAAGTTAGCAAAACACGAGTGAATACTGCAGGATTAACTTTAGTATACTGTTGTATGCTGTAGTATTTACTGTTAACTATAGAATAAATACTGTAGTAAAAGAAAACTGTAGTATATACTTTAGTAATTACTGTAGTGTTTTTGCAGATTGTAGTATACTGTAGTATAAACGGTAGTGTTTTTGCCGACATTACTGATATATTTACTATAGTGTTTTTGTTTTATTATCTTTGACATAGAAGTGGAGGCTTTCTCCTTGAGGAAACCTACTTGAGGAATACTAAAAGAGGAAAATGTTCAAAAACCTGTAGGTAGGTTGCACTGGAGTCTGAACGGATTGTTCAGAGCTTCTGCTCTTTTCTGTAACCTGTAGGGCACACGATATATGGTCTATACTTGGCATGTACAGTAYGTTTCTCACWTCTTGGTGGAACAAATTGGGATATAGGGAAGGGGAATGGGCAGGTTATATGTAAATAAAATACTGTACTATTTAGTAAAAAAAAGTGTAGTGTTTTGCAGACATTACTGTAGTATTTACTGCACAGTTTTAATTGCAGTTAATACTGTATTTTGTCTATTGTACTCTACAGTATTCTACAACATTCTATAGTACAGTAAGTACTACATATGATCGAGGTATACTACAGTGTGCAGCATAGTATTCTACAGTATACTACAGAATTATATAGTAAGTACTGTAGTATTTTTTCCTGTGGGTAGTCCCATGTGATTTGTTACTACTGACATGGCTAATTTTGCATGGCTGTTCGTGCTCGCTGTTGATTTCAAGGGATTGCATTGGTTTACAGGGAGAAATAATAAAAACACACTGCATGATGGAAGGTGAGAGTAAAATAAATGTGTTTGTTTGGTGTGCAGTCCACAAAGGTATACTGATTGATGGTGTGTTGTGGTGCATTACAGCACAAAGTGATAGATCAAAGTAGTGGGATATGCAGGTAAATCTCCTGTGCTGTGACTGCATACAACATAGTGCCGGAGATCTAAAATCCTGCTTTTCTTGTAGGCCTACATCAAATGGAGGGATTTAGACTTTCATACACTTTAACAGCAGCAAGATATTGTTCATTGACAAGCAAATTGAGGTCTGTATACTTAGGCTGAAGGAAGCACATAGTACTGGCTTGCTAAGGCTGGACCCTAATTTACAGAATTCATATTCTGAACATTTTCACTCCTCTTRAGACATCACCTATCACCTAGTAATCTAAACTCTAAACCAGTCAATCGTCACCCGTCCTCCTCAACCAAACCCAAGTCCAAACCCTGTACTATTCAAGCATCAAACTTGACAAGGTGAAGGGTGAGGTCTGAGGACAAGGACAATGTTCCGAATATGTATTCCGTCCTAACTACATCAATAATGTGGGCACTTTCTATACCTGAACTTTACCTGTTTCATTAAATGAGAAACTGCTAACCTGCCTGAAGTGTTGCATGTTAATAGAGATGTTTTTATTACTAAGCRACTAACTAAGACTGACATTCAACACACTCCTCAGCAGCTCTTCACTAATAGATGCCTAAATCCTTTTTGAAATCAGACATGTTGGCTGGATCCACAACAAGTGTAGCTTTAATTTGGTGTCTTTCATGTGTGATTTCATGAAAGTTTGATTTCTATAGTAATTTATTTGAATTTGGCGCTCTGCATTTTTACTGGCTTTTGGCCAAGTGGGACGTTAGCGTCCCACATATCCTAGAGAAGTTAAAGGGTCTATGTTTAGAAACATTACTTGCACATAGTTTTGAGGTTGTCTACTTCTTTTACTTCAAACAGGCTGTACATAAAGAGTATGCTCAGTAAATGTTCTGTTTATCCCATCTAGACAGAACATTTCAATTGAGATAAGATGGAAGTTAAAGATGAGTTGGAAGGATAGAGTTTCTTAGTGTTTCTTAGTGTTGAGTTAGAGCACAATAGTGTGGAGTCTCTCTTGCCACACCTCCACTACAGTTAAACTCTCATCTCTCTCTCAGATCAAGGCACCTATGTATAAATAACTAATATACTTACTGTTTATACTGTACACCAGTATGGGTTGCGACCCAAAGGACCTGTTAATGGTGGGTCGCTACGTAAATGTATAATTATATCATTAATTACTGGAATGATTTGGCCAAGTGCAACTGCGCTCTCAGTTCAGTGCCCTCTCTGCTTATCAGCAGTCTCTGCTCAGTTTGGTAGCTGCGCGAGAGGGAGAGGGAGATGCCCATGTTTTTCGCTGTTTACCGGATCTTTTTTACCGCAGTTTTCTTGAAGATCACTCCGTGACCCACACACTGCAGCGCTGTCGTTCAAGCCACTGACTTGTCATTCCCACTCGCCATCACTCACCGCTGTCATGAAATGGACTCATGCTAGCTACGTGTTCTGGCTGAGCTCAATCGTCATGAAACGCAAACACAGTGATTACTTTTTGTCTCTTTCATATAAACTTTGAGAAATAACGAGGAGCGCCCACAATGTGTTTTGTGTGGGGAAGTGCTTAGTAATGAGTCTCTCAAAACGAACGAATTAATAAAAACGACACATCCTGACCAAACATCCAGGCACAACATGACGGTAAACCCAGGGATTTCTTTCAGAATAGGGCCGAAAGTTTCAGGAAACTGCTTCGAAAGTGTAAAAGTAAGTCAACTAYCAAGGCATTGTTGTCATTTTATAACAGGTGATGATAAGCATAAATAAGGGAGTACTATCTCATAGTAGATGTGAGTTTCTCTTTCAAACAACCCCCTGGCCTTGTAACGTTACACAGGCAATAGCTAACGTTAGCCAAAAGCAAGCTAACTAGCTACTGATAGTGCAACCCCAAGAAACAGTACAGATGAAGATGAAACATGATCAGGCCTACTGTACATTTTACTGTAGATATTAATGTTGAAAACAAGTCTAGGTTGGAACTGTTGCTGTTACAAGTAATACTTTTTATTCTGAACTGGAATAAACTGATTGAAGCAAGATGCTTTTTGAGATAAACACTCACACAGTTCTGGGTCACTCATCTGCAGCAGGAAGCAGTATCCTGCCTGACTGAGAAAGCAGTAGATGTTCTCATCCAGTTTGACACCACATACCTATGCAAGTCAGGGTTCTCAAGTACAGKAACAGTGTCAATGCTGAGCATGACCTCAGTGTTACACTGTCAAAAACAGCCCAGAATAGATTTGCTTGTTGAAAACTTCAACCAGCCACACACCTCTCATTAGGACTGTGTATGTATGTGTGTTTTCTGGTCTACATCTGTGTGATGTGATCAATCAGTTTATTCCAGTTCAGAATAAAAAATATGTATTTTAAGAGCAACAGTTCCAACCTAGACTTTCTATCAAGAATAATTTATACAGTAAGATGTACAGTAGGCCAGAATTTTTTATCTGTAACGTAAACTCGTACATCGCCTTGGTCCGTACAATTGCCCTTATTTTAGCGCCCCAAAAACGTAATACTTCCAGATCAACTGTAATGTCAATACCATTGTAAAGCACAATTTCTCCCCTTTCCAACAGAATCAATTACATGACCTAAACGCTGTCRGTMTCTGCATAATTCAAGCAGGCATTGAGCCCCGTCGGGTCTTTTTAAAAATGGCGGGTGGGGAAGCGAAACTAATSCGTGATAGTGAGAAGGAGAGATGTTGTGTGGGAAAATTGCTTTTTTTCACTCGATCTGTCCAACTTATCACCTTATCGCCTCTAAAATGTAAATAAAACACTATAAAGAGTTTATATAATGTGTCATTACATACCTATTTGAAGGTTTGTGTCGAATTTGAATCGGGTTTTTAGGGCAGTGCTAAAGTGATCTTAGAAGTTAACAGCGGCTTTGAGAATGATGATCGCATGCAATGATGACGCAAAAAATGACTAGGTATCCCCACCTTACCCCCGTCACTGTCCATTTCTTGTTTTTAAACGATGAGAGAAATGCTACACCTGGTGGAGAGAGATTGTAAGACAGAAATAGTTGCTTTATGCGTGCTGTACTTTACGACATGACACGTCATGATGTAACGGAGGGTCCGTTTTTTCAACTTTTCTCCAATACTATAGACCCATTACCATGTCGATCAACGCTTGAATAGAAACCTAGTTCACACCCCCGATTTTGAAGTCAACACAGTCGCTACAGTCCCATTAGTTTTCTTTGTAGCCTCGTTTGAATGTTGCGGTTGCGCACATCTGTACGGAATGGGGTGAGTTTACGTTACTGTTACTTAGGGTTGCACGATCAAAAAGCCTGTGTGTGTGTGTGTGTTCTGTTATACATCTGTGTGATGTGATTAATCCGTTTATTCCAGTTCAGAATGAAATTATTTATTGTATTTTAACAGCAACAGTTCCAACCTAGACAGGTATGTAAGAGTGTTTTTAATGGGGAAAAATAAACATGAAAATATATTTATGGGTATTTCATTGTTATTTGCTTTTGTCTATATTGCTTTTTTTTTTGCATAAGGGCAATGAAATGTACCGATATTTACYTATAGTTGCATATTTTCCTAAGCTTGGATCCCAGGAAAACACAGAATTTCTAATTTGGGTCCCAGGCTGACAAAGTTTCAGAACCCCTGCTGTATGTAGACCCATATTTACACTCCCCTCCGTAATTATTTGGAAATATTTTTTTTTATTTGGCTCTATACTCCAGAATTTTGGATTTGAGATCAAATGTTTCATATGAGGTGACAGTACAGAATGTCACCTTTTATTTGAGGGTATTTTCATACATACAGTATCTTTTTTTACTGTTTAGATATTAAATCACTTTATGTATCTAGTTTGAAGGCGTCATATGTATTTGGAGAAATTCACTTATAGTGCATTAAAGTAGTCAAAAGTGTATTATTTGTACCCATATTCCTATCACACAATGACTACATCACACTTGTGACTACGTCACGCTTGTAACTACATCCCGCTTGTGACTACATCACACAATGACTACATCTGTCACGCCCTGACCTTAGAGAGCCTTTTTATTTCTCTATTTGGTTAGGCCAGGGTGTGATTTGGGTGGGCATTCTAGGTTGTCTATTTCTTTGTTGGCCGGGTATGGTTCCCAATCAGAGGCAGCTGTCTATCGTTGTCTCTGATTGGGGATCATACTTAGGCAGCCCTTTTTCCCACCTTCAGTTGTGGGATCTTGTTTGTGTGTAGTTGCTTTTGCACTGCATATAGCTTTACGTTCGTTTGTATTTTGTTGTTTTTGTGGTGTCATTTAAAATAAAAGGAAAATGTACGCTTACCACTCTGCACCTTGGTCTCCTAGCGACAGACGTAACAACATCACTCTTGTGACTACATCCCGCTTGTGCATTTGCAATTTGTTTTGGTTTTGGATTATGTTGTGATCAATAGAAATGAATGGTATATAATGTATTGTCATTTTGGAGTCACTTTTACTACTACATTAATGTGGATGCTAACATTATCACAGATAATCGTGAATAATGATAATGATGAGTGAGAAAGTAACAGAGGCATAAATATCATACCCCCCGTTGTGACAGACAGATGTTCCAAACTCTGTTTAAGACAAGACTGACTTTATGACCAACATTATCCTCTTAACACTTTGTAGTCAATTTTGACACTAGAATAACTGTTTCTGACTCATATCGCTGCCACATAAGCCGTTTTCAAAGGGATTTGTTGCTTTTTAAAGGCAGTCGCTCTTTAACACATCTACAATTCATATAGGGGAATGTTGGAATGTATTAAATCCCCCATATGTTTTTTGAAGAAAACAAAAAAGCTCATAGATCAGCAAAAATCTTCTACAGAGTGTAAGAGATCTTCTGAGGAATAACTGAAAGCGAACATGCTATGTATTCTGAGGACCCAAATGTCTACACGAGGAAGAGGCCCATAAGGACAACATTAGTGCCTATTGAACATAGAAAATATAATTTACTTTCTAATTAACTATCTACAGTTACAAGTAAGGCTACTTCAAAAGAACTGTGTGAAAGTCGTCAATTACTCGCTATCAATATCACTGAGACTGACCAATGGGAACCTTTGAGAATAAGATACAATTTCCTAGTAAAACAATTAGCATAACAATATAATATACGTCCTTATCAATGAAATACTTTGAACAATCAAGAATTAAGGGCTGAAACCTGTAACTTAAGCTTGAGTAACTCAGACTTTTGGTTATCTTAAGTTTCAGCCTTAAAGCACTTCCCTTTTTCAGACGATAATGTAAACTGTTTAATGGTTTTATCCTGTCAGAAAGACAAACAACAAAAGTATAACAGCAGAACCAATAGCAGTTCAAACAACCCGAAACATGGACATTCTCTGCACACTTTGTCTAGAAACAGCAAAACAATTAGCGAAGGAAATAAAAAATGCAATATATCACCTTGGTTTTGGTTTCAAACAAATACACTCTCAATGCAATTTGTTTCAGTGATCAACTTTAGCACCATTATCAACATTGTGGTGCCAATAAGACCTGATACAGTATGACTCACTTAACTATTATGGATGTGAATGTTCTCATTAGACGAGAGTTATCTCAAGCTCTGAATCGGACTTGATTAGAAAGAACACTGCTAATGACATAGCGAGGACGAAATGCCACTCGATGCACATTAAACACTTTGACATCTGTAGGAAATGTGTTATTATAATGTCCATATCTTGCCTTTCAGTCATTGTCTAGCCTGGGCAAACCGCAAAAGTGCAGGCTACAAAGTGACAAGCAGTTGAATGTCAACAATTAACGAGCGTGTTAACTGTGTTATCGAATTGGATGCGTCTCAGATGCCTTATTGTCGCTGTCATCTTGTCATCACTATTGGTCTACATGACAATACCGTAGACTGGGAAGACAGATGCGTCATTGCCGCCCAAAGCAAAAGCATCTCAGAAAAAAGGGTCTTTAAAACAAAATAAATGAAGTGCTAATTGAACTAGAGTGTTAATTAAAACCATGTGAGACCCAAGCATAGATCCAAATGTAAATGTTTTATTACCCTCAGAAATACTTGTAATATGCCCCTGATCATGAAATAAATCAGTTTGTAGAACAATTTTATGGAAATGTTGCAAAAATGCCACATTGGGCTTCAATGATATGAACATGTTATGGTAAGAAAACTGTCAAATTACAGAAGTGGCTACTTCAGCCACATCTAGGAGCAACAATGGCTCAGCCACGAAGTGGTAGGCCACACAAGCTCACAGAACAGGACCGCTGAGTGCTGAAGCAGGTAGCGCAAAAAAAATTGTCTGTCCTCGGTTGCAACACCTACTACCAAGTTCCAAACTGCCTCTGGAAGCAACGTCGGCACAATAACTGTTCGTCGGGATCTTCATGAAATTTGTTTCCATGGCCGAGCAGCCACACACAAGCCTAAGATCACCATGCGCAATGCCAAGCGTCGGCTGGAGTGGAGTAAAGCTCGCCGCCATTGCACTCTGGAGCAGTGGAAACGCATTCTCAGGAGTGATGAATCATGCTTCACCATTTGGCAGTCCAACTGACAAATCTGGGTTTGGGGGATGCCAGGAGAACACCACCTGCCCGAATGCATAGTGCCAACTATAAAGTTTGGTGGAGGACAAATAATGGTCTGGGGCTGTTTTTCATGGTTCGGGCTAGGCCCCTTAGTTCCAGTGAAGGGAAATCTTAACACTACAGCATACAATGACATTCTAGACCATTATGTGCTTCCAACATTGTGGCAACAGTTTGGAGAAGGCACTTTCCTGTTTCAGCATGACAATGCCCCGTTCACAAAGCGAGGTACATACAGAAATGGTTTGTGGAGATCAATGTGGAAAATTTGACTGGTCTGCTTAGAGCCCTGACCTCAACCCCATCAAACACATTTGGGATGAATTGGAATGCCGACTGCGAGCCAGGCCTAATCGCCCAACATCAGCTCCCGACCTCACTAAAGCTCTTGTGGCTGAATGGATGCAAGTATTCCAACTTGGAATGTTCCAACTAGAATGTTCCAACTAGAGGTCGACCGATTAATCGGAATGGCCAATTAATTAGGTCCGATTTCAAGTTTTCATAACAATCGGAAATCGGTAGTTTTGGACACCTTTATTTAACTTCTTTGCGGTAGGGGGCAGTATTTTCACYTCCGGATGAAAAGCGTGCCCAGAGTAAACTGCTTGCTACTCAGGCCCAGATGCTAGGATATGCATATTATTAGTAGATTTGGATAGAAAACACTCTGAKGTTTCTACAACTGTTTGAATGATGTCTGTGAGTATAGCATAACTCATATGGCAGGCAAAAACCTGAGAAAAAATCCAACCACGAAGTGGGAAATATGAGGTTTTTAGTTTTTCAACTCTTTGCTTATCCAAGATACAGTGAAAATGGGGTCATGTTGCACTTCATAAGGCTTCCACTAGATGTCAACAGTCTTTAGAACCTTGTTTGATGCTTATACTGTAAAGTGGGGGCGAATGAGAGGGGATTGAGTAAGGTCTGCCATGAGCTGACTATTCGCGTTCATGTGAGAGTTAGCTTGAGTTCCATTGCATTTCTGAAGTCAAAGGAATTCTCCGGTTGGAACATTATTGAAGATTTATGTTAAAAACATCCTAAAGATTGTTTCTATACTTCGTTTGACATGTTTCTACGGACTGTAATATGACTTTTCGTCTGAACTTTTGCATGGACCTGCCCGCGCATCGTGAGTTTAGATTGTGTACTGAACGCGCGGACAACAATAAGGAATTTAGACATAAATGATGGACATTATCGAACAAAACAAATATTTATTGTGGAACTGGGATTCCTGGGAGTGCATTCTGATGAAGATCATCAAAGGTAAGTGAATATTTATAATGCTATTTCTGACTTCTGTTGACTCCAACATGGCGGATATCTCTTTGGGTTGATTTATCGTCTGAGCGCCGTACTCAGATTATTGCATGGTATGCTTTTTCCGTAAATTTCTTTTGAAATCTGACACAGCCACAGTGGTTGCATTAAGGAGAAATGGATCTAATATTCCATGGATAACACTTGTATTTTCATCAACATTTATGATGACTATTTCTGTAAATTGATGTGGCTCTCTGCAAAATCACCTGCAACTTTACAGAACAAAACATACATGTATTGTGTAACATGAAGTCCTATGAGTGTCATCTGATGAAGATCATCAAAGGTTAGTGATTCATTTTATCTATATTTCTGCTTTTTGTGACTCCTCTCTTTGGCTGGAAAAAATGGCTGTGTTTTTCTGTGACTTGGCTCTGACCTAACATAACATCGTTTGGTTTGCTTTCGTCGTAAGGCCTTTTTGAAATCGGACACTGTGGCTGGATTTACAACAAGTGTAWCCTTAAAATGGTGTAAAATACATCTATGTTTGAGGAATTTTAATWATGGGATTTCTGTTGTTTTGAATTTGGCGCCCTGCAGTTTCACTGGCTGTTGACGAGGTGAGACGCTACCGTCTCACATACCCTAGAGAGGTTCACTAGGCAAGTCAGTTAAGAACACATTCTTATTTTCAATGACGGCCTAGGAACGGTGGGTTAACTGCCTTGTTCAGGGGCAAAACGACAGATTTTTACCTTGTCAGCTCGGGGATTCAATCTTGTAACCGTACAGTTAACTAGACCAACACTCTAACCACCTGCTTTACATTGCACTCCACGAGGAGCCTGCCTGTTACGCGAATGCAGTAAGAAGCCAAGGTAAGTTGCTAGCTAGCATTAAACTTATCTTATAAAAAACAATCAATCAATCATAATCACTAGTTAACTACACATGGTTGATGATATTACTAGTTTATCTAGCGTGTCCTGCGTTGCATATAATCTATGCAGTGCGCATTCGCGAAAAAGGACTGTCGTTGCTCCAACGAGTACCTAACCATAAACATCAATGCATTTCTTAAAATCAATACACAGAAGCATATATTTTTAAACCTGCATATTTAGCTAAAATAAATCCAGGTTAGCAGGCAATATTAACCAGGTGAAATTGTGTCACTTCTCTTGCGTTCATTGCACGCAGAGTCAGGGTATATGCAACAGTTTGGGCCTCCTGGCTCGTTGCGAACTAATTTGCCAGAATTTTACGTAATAACAATGAAGGTTGTGCAATGTAAGAGGAATATTTAGACTTATGGATGCCACCCGTTAATAATATAATAATATAATATATAATATATATATWTTTTTTTATGTATGGAGAACCTCTAACTTACTTTTAGTAATATTTGTTTGTTCTTTCTGGCTAAACCTGGAGCGATAACCTCTTATCTTACTTTACCATAATATGAATGGTCGTCAACGGCAATATTCTGAACTCGTAAACCACTTKTTTTTTTGGTTGTACTATATTTAATGTAGTTCTTTTGATGGGTAGAGGGAACATCAAAGTTACTCTTTAAGTATTTGATGGCCATATTTGCAGAATTTGGAAGGGAAACAATCTAACTTGTCTATCAATAGATGAATGTGGCCCTATGTCTCAGTTTAGCAACCCTTTCATCCCATCGCTGCCTTTTTTGCAACACTTACAAAACTACCTCTATGTCAGGCTAGATGTTGTTTCTCAGTTCCTTGTTGTCTACATAATTACTACATCTTACAGAATACGCCCCAAAAATATTTCAAGTTATGTACTTGCATGGATGGCTTACAGCATGCTTGTGTAGGGGGGACCAGTGTGGTCTCAGATGAGTGGACATGTTTCTAGTGTTTCAGAGGCTACTGATGCCACAATAATCATACTGACACACAACAATACTACTACTATATATACATCTGGGTCTAAGGAGATGCACCGTGTAAGATCATGTTTGACATGCTTTTACTTTTGTTTAGGATCTGTACAGGATGCAATTTAGGAAATGTTAAATTTTTTCAACTGTAAGCATCACAGGGCCCTCCTACAGCCAAATTATCGACCTTGATTATTATTATTTTTAACTTGTTGTATTTAACTCTGGGTATTCCTGTAACCTGAGAAATGTATTCAGAGATAAGACCCATAATAAATACTTCAAGTCAACACGCCAAACAACATCATACATAGTCTATAGTCTGGAGCTCAACAGTGGTTTGGTATTGGATTTGTAATTCGACCGACAGATCCCGTACCTTTTTTGTACTTCAACAGAAGTTCCCATATCCCTCTCCGGGCGTACGGGTCCACCCCTGCTGTGGGTTCATCCAGGATGACGATGTTGGATCCTCCCACGAATGCGATGGCCACCGACAGTTTCCTTTGCATTCCCCCTGAGGATACAGTTTACGTTTGGTCACTTTCGACCCCTTTCAAAGGACACACTTTCTACCCCCTTCAAAGGACACACTTTTTACCCCCTTCAAAGGGCACACTTCCTGCCCCCTTCAAGGGACACACTTCCTGCCCCCTTCAAAGGAAACACATCCCAATTCCAAATTGACCCCTGACCCCTACACCCTAGCACTTGTGTGGACCTTAGAAAATTGGATAGGTATTGGGAAATAAGTACCAATAGGATAGGACTTCATGTGCCCTTCAGAGAACATACAGGCCCAATTCCTAATCAACCTCTGCAGGTTTTCTTTTCTTTCCTTTAAATGAGAGTCTGAAAACCAGGTGTGTAGACTTCCTAGCTAATCAATGACCTTATTGATCAATACAGGGAAGGAATGAGAACCCACAGAATGAAATTAAAACTAGAATTTACCAAAGAATAGGGCTGATCGATTTTGACATTTCAAAAGCATATATCGCTGTTCATTCTGATCAATTTCTTCCTTTACTGTGTTTGAGTGTTCAGGATAACACTTACAGTTTATCAGCTTTTTCTTTTTTTTTTCTTTTTCTAAAGGTTAAGTTTTTGGTTGAAATCAAAACCACCAGGGCTCTTTCTCAATAAGGATGGAAAAATACTGTGTCATAGAATGGCAAGGTAGCGGCAGGGTAGCCTAGTGGTTAGAGCGTTGAGATAATAACCCGAAAGGTTGCAAGTTCGAATCCCCGAGCTGACAAGGTACAAATCTGTCGTTCTGCCCTTGACCAAGACAGTTAACCCACTGTTCCTAGGCCATCATTGAAAATAAGAATTTGTTCTTAACTGACTTGCCTAATTAAAAAAAAAAGGGTATGTAGCTAATGGTCCGTTTGACATTTTGTCGCAGATAGAACAACAAGTACATGAAACAGATACGTGTAACATTTCTACTTTTGATAGCTATAGTGTTATTGCCAGTGTGAATATCACACATTCCACGTATTGCTCATACCATTATTGAGCCCTTATAGCAAGCAGGTACACAAATGTTGAAGAAACCTGATTGTGCATCAACATAAAAACTTTACCGTAGACATCATAGACATCTCAGCAGTAGATATGAGACATGGTGCAATGCAAAAGGTCTGTAGATGGTTATGAGGAATCCATATGTTTTGATGTAAGACTGGTCATGTATGTGTGCATGTGTCAGACAGAGTGTGTGAGCATGTTTTATTGTCTTTTGTCCAGCGTTAAATTGATATATGACAGAAAGCTACATAAGACGATKACGCACAGGASACTCTGGGAGCTGTTGTGAATGTGTCATGTGTTGTGGAAGTATCAMACTAGACGTACCTTGAAAGTTCTATTTCAGGGATTTTTTTCACATGCAAACCATGACTGGTGCCAATTTATCAAGGATATTTCTTGCTCCCCAGACAATGGATTATACACCTAACACACATTCATAGGTGCATTTCCACAGGCACGTACGCACATACACGCGGTTTGACAAGTGGTGGCTGGGGTAGAGAGCTACTACAACATTTGTGCATGATTGTAATCCCTCGATACATATAGATCCCAAGGACATGAATATTTGCCCGGGCACACACACACACACACACACCTGACAGGTTCTTGGCAAGTTCCTTGCGTTTGTGCGGTAGCCCTACATCCTTGATCATTTGGTCCATCTCCGTTTTCACTTCATCACGGCTTCGACCCTTTAATCTGGCGTAGAAGTAGATGTGCTCCTCTACTGTAAGGCTAAGAATCAGAAATACATTTAAGAAACAATTATTAGACGTATCAACAACAGAATGAATACCAAAATGCAAGTGTGTGAAATTAGGCACAAAATCGACACGAAATACACATTTTTGTTCCAATGTACAAAAAGTGGATCCAATATTTTCTGCATTTCCAGACTCAAGTGACAATAATAATTGAAAAAAGTTTGATTCTATATGTTGTTTCAGTGTACTTCAAGTTACATGGGATAGTCTCTCCTGAACTAGGCTTCAAATGAACTTGGACTCCTCTAACAAGATCTTAATTACCCAATTTTATATGGTCCTTCATGATTCAAAGATGACTTATTAGCTCCTACTAAGCACCTTCATCATCAACTCTCAATCTGTCACGTTAATACAATCCACACAACTCTGACACCACAGTTTCCACTCCAGCGAGCCGACTCCATTCGTAACATGAWGTCACAAACTTCTGTGGAATCATCTTGACTGCAACGCCGGCGGGCATATCTGCMTACGTTTTAGCATCTACCTCCCGTGCGCATTAATATTGAGAGCCTCAGTTTAAATATAGACACTTCAGTTCTGTTGGGATAAATATTAATGGCCATAATTCGCTAGTACTCAGTCATAATCATGATGTAAGAGACGTGAGGCATCGGAGGTCACAGGTGATCACTCAGCAGAGGGGAAAATGGAAGAGAACCCGGTTATGAGAGGGCATATCTAACAATGGCAGCCAGTGAGTCTGGATCATGGTTAATAATGACACTATTAGAGGGAAGAAAGTGGATGGAAAGAATGAAGCTTAGTTTAATTTTTGAAAATGGAGACGATGGAGGAGGAGAATATTGCAATGATTTGAGATGCAAGTTACTGTAGATATTGKATTTGGAATATGTCCAACATTAACTGTGGGCTCTCCCACAGTGCAAAATGTGACACATTTAATGAAAATGTTAACATGTTTATCCTGTTGAGAAGAGGTCCTGTAAGCAGATTACAACCAGATGGTCTCTAAAGCCTTGTTCACACTGCAGGACTTAATGCTCAAATCAGTTTTGTTTTTCAAATCCATTTTGGACCATTCTGTCCAAACAGCAAGTTACAAGTGACCAAATCAGATATGTACTATATATTCAGACAGCAGTCATTTGCTGACATGGCTCAGCTAGTTGTTGTAGTAATGATGGGTGTGTGTGCAGTGATGTAGACTGATTGGTGATGGGAATCTTGCTTCCTATCACTCAGAAGTTATGTAGCAGTTAAGGTGACAACAATMCCTGACATGYACGTTTCCCAYTTTCATTGAATGTTCAAAATTAACTTTCAAAACAAGTCATTTATGTCTAGCCACAGCAGTCAATTAGCTAGATAGGTAGCTGTTGAGCTTTCTAGCACATTCACTAGTTTATTAGTAAACAATTAACAAACTAGGGGMGGTTGTCTAACTTTTTTGTTGCTATGGGGAGGGTTGTGTTTTTTTTATTGGGAACAGAGGAGGGTAGAGAATTTTTTCCATGTTTCCATTCACCTTTTTGAAGGTTTTACTATATCATTTCAAAATGTCCTCACCTGCTTGCATGGGTCTCCCCTATGTCAAGGTCTGTTGGTACTTCCCTTATGCACTGTGCTTTCCCACACGATAACTATACCACAGGTCAATATAGTCTACCAGTCTAAGGGTCTATCCAACAATCATAGTGACAAAGGTGGTAGGTGGGTCTTTTGTCCAGATCTGCAAGATCTAACTAGCATCATACCACACATAAAATCATTCAAAGTTACACCAATTTTCTATYTAATCAGAGAGGCCATTGCACAAGAAAGAACGGTGAAGACATGCAGCTTCAATATTGTTCTTGTTTTAGGAACAAGACAATTATCCTACCGAGACTAGCCTACAACACCACAATGCAAGGAATAATTGCATTATTGTTTTCCAGCGAGTACAACATTCTACTCTATGCTGTAAACTGCAGTGAAAATGTAATTTGAATAACGGTGCAAAAGCCCTGTGATTTTAATATTTAATTCCATTTGGATCTGTTGTGGGTCTACTCTCGACAGTTTATATAGCCCACTGCACTGAGGCTAGGTAACACTGTCACCACCGATAAATCCACGATAATCGAGAATTTCAATAAGCATTTCTCTACGGCTGGCCATGCTTTCCTCCTGGCTACCCCAACCCRAGCCAACAGCMCCGCACCCCCCGCAGCTACTTGCCCAAGCCTCCCCAGCTTCTCCTTCACCCAAATCCTAGATAGCAGATGTTCTGAAAGAGCTGCAAAACCTGGAACCGTACAAATCAGCTAGGCTAGACAATTTGGACACTCTCTTTCTAAAATTATCCGCCGCCATTGTTGCAACCCCTATTATCAGTCTGTTCAACCTCTCTTTCGTATCGTCTGAGATCCCTAAAGATTGGAAAGCCCCTCTTCAAAGGGGGTGARACTCTAGACRKAAACTGTTATAGACCTATATCCATCCTGTCCTGCCTTTCTAAAGTCTTTGAAAGCCAAGTTAATAAACAGATCACTGACCATTTCGAATCCCACCATACCTTCTCCGCTGRGCAATCCGGTTTTCTAACTGCTCACGGGTGCACCTCGGCCACGCTCAAGGTACTAAACGATATCATAACCGCCATCGATAAAAGACAGTACTGTGCAGCAGTCTTCATCGACCTGGCCAAGGCTTTCGACTCTGTCAGTCACCGTATTCTTATCGGCAGACTCAACAGCCTTGGTTCCTCAAATGACTGCCTCGCCTGGTTCACCAACTACTTCTCAGACAGAGTTRAGTGTGTCAAATCAGAGYGCCTGTTGTCCGGACCTCTGGCAGTCTCTATGGGGGTACCACAGGGTTKAATTCTCGGGCCAACTCTTTTCTCTGTATATATCAACGATGTCGCTCTTGCTGCGGGTGATTCCCTGATCCACCTCTACGCAGACGACACCATTCTGTATACATCTGGCCATTCTTTGGAGACTGTGTTAWCTAACCTCCAAACGAGCTTCAATGCCATACAACACTCCTTCTGTGGCCTCCAACTGCTCTTAAACGCTAGTAAAACCAAATGCATGCTTTTCATCCGTTCGCCTCTCGCACCCGCCCGCCCGACTAGCATCACTACTCTGGACGGTTCTGACTTAGAATATGTGGACAACTACAAATACCTAGGTGTCTGGCTAGACTGTAAACTCTCCTTCCAGACTCATATTAAACATCTCCAATCCAAAATTAAATCTAGAATTGGCTTCCTATTTCYCAACAAAGCCTCCTTCACTCACGCCGCCAAACATACCCTCGTAAAACTGACTATCCTACCGATCCTCAACTTCAGCGATGTCATTTACAAAATAGCTTCCAATACTCTACTCAGCAAACTGGATGCAGTCTATCACAGTGCAATCCGTTTTGTCACCAAAGCCCCTTATACCACCCACCACTGCGACCTGTATGCTCTTGTCTGCTGGCCCTCGCTACATATTCGTTGCCAGACCCACTGGCTCCAGGTCATCTATAAGTCTATGCTAGGCAAAGCTCCGCCTTATCTCAGCTCACTGGTCACGATGACAACACCCACCCTTAGCACGCGCTCCAGCAGGTATATTTCACTGGTCATCCCCAAAACCAACACCTACTTTGGCAGCCTTTCCTTCCAGTTCTCTGCTGCCAATGACTGGAACGAATTGCAAAAATCACTGAAGTTGGAGACTTATAACCGATCGCTGCAGCTGGACATAGCCCATCTGTAAATAACCCACCCAATCTACCTACCTCATCCCCATATTGTTTTTATTTACTTTTCTGCTCTTTTGCACACCGGTATTTCTACTTGCACATCACCATTTGCTCATCTATCACTCCAGTGTTAATTTGCTAAATTGTAATTACTTCGCTACTATTGCCTATTTATTGCCTTTCCTCCTCACGCCATTTGCACACACTGTATATAGACTTTCTTTTTTRRCTCTATTGTGTTATTGACTGTACGCTTGTTTATTCCATGTGTAACTCTGAGTTGTTGTTTGTGTCGCAATGCTTTYCTTTATCTTGGCCAGGTCGTAGTTGTAAATGAGAACTTGTTCTCAACTAGCTAACCTGGTTAAATAAAGGTGAAATWAAAAAATWAAATGTTCTAGAAAGGCACAGTAGCAGGCCAGCGAACCCTCAACCTTCTGGTCAGTAGCTCCGCATGGCATCGACTGTGCCAAAGACGATATCCACGTTTATAAACAGAGGSTGGCTGCAGTTATTGTTATTTGTGGTTGTAAACATTATTTTGAGTTAAGTATATGAGTATGAGGGGGGTGGTGTGATTTTTATTCTTTAAAACATTTTTTACAGTAGGGGAGGGTCACGTGAAAATACTTTTTACGATGGGGAGGGGGATGCCTTTTTTTAATGACACCTTGAGTTGGACCTGACCCCACCCCCCAGTACATTTAGAATGATCCCTTATACAACCAGTATACAACCTGACCGTGACATAGTGATGTCATTGCAACCAGTTTTGCCCCCTGGGATATTGAGAGGTGATGGAAGAGGCGATTGAACAACATCGATTCACCTGTTGAATTAAACTTACTCATTGAACAAGACGTTGTGCTGAGGGCACATTCCCAGATGCTTCCTAATGGTGTCCATGTCCGTGCGGATATCGTAACCATTTATGAGAGCGGTCCCCGATGTTGGAGCGAACAGTCCCGTCAAGATCGACCTATAGGATAAGCGGAGAACAAGAAAATGTGCTGGGAAAGTGTGACGTCCATTTTCACTTCCGTATCCCTGGAAACCGAATTGAAAACCTTCATAAAACACATTGCATTGGGTAGAAGTAAATTAATCTATAAATATGAAAATAATTTTATGTATCTTAAATAACCACATTTTCATGATTTGGATTATAAAATACTGGAATAAGTGGTGGCAGGAACAGACGTCAATTTCCCAGTATATAACAACCAATCAACAACCTGTATCATGTTTGGCTAATCAATCAATAACATTCACATTGACTATACAATTGTGAAGCTAGACATGCTACATCATTGCAGCGGCAATGAAGTAGCATCTTTAAAAAGTGAATTAAATCTAAATCAGCTTGTGAAAACATTATAACCCGTCAATTCCCACTCACTTTCCACTAGCAGTTAGTCTTCTTTCAAACTCATCATGAAGTAATAGTAAGATGTGTAAACTCTACATCATTATTTATAGAAGAAATTGGAGTGAAATTAACTATACTGAACAAAAATWAACACAATATGCAACAATTTCAAAGATTTTACTGAGTTATAGTTCATATAAGGAAATCAGTCAATTGAAATTAATTAATTAGGCCATAATCTATGGATTTCACATGACTGGGCAAGGGTGCAGCCATYGGTGGGCCTGGGAGGGCATAGGCCCACCACTTGGCAGCCAGGTCCAGCCAATCAGAATMAGTTTTTCCCCAAAAAAGGGCTATATTACAGACATGAATACTCCTCAGCAACGCCCCRCCTCCTGCTCAAATGATCCCACAGGTGAAGAAGTAGGAAGGTGAGGTCCTGGGCTGGCGTGGTTACATTTGATCTGCGGTTGTGAGGCCAGTTGGACATACTGCCAAATTCTCTAAAATTATGTTGGAGGCAGCTTATGGTTGAGATATTAACATAGAATTATCTGGTAACAGCTCTGGTGGACATTCCTGCAGTCAGAATGCCAWTTGCACGCTCCCTCAAAACTTGAGACATCTGTGGTATTGTGTTGTGTGACAAAACTGAACATTTTAAGGTTTACTTTTATTGTCCTCAGCACAAGGTCCACCTGTGTAATGATCATGCTGTTTAATCAGCTTCTTGATATGCCAAATCTGTCAGGTGGATGGATTATATTGGWAAAGGAGAAATGCTCATTAATAGGGATGTAAACAAATTTGTGCACAAAGTTTGAGAGAAATAAGGTTTTTGTGCGTGTAGAACATTTCTGGGATTTTTTACTTCAGCTCATGAAACATCGGACCAAAATTGACATGTTGCGTAAAATTATTTGTTCAGTATAGAGTGCAAATGTGCAAATGAACAATGCATTGAGAAATATTTAATTTCATTTATTTTTCAAGTGCAATAAAGTTTTATGGGGACTTTGAAATCATATTGCCACACTTAAAGTCACAAAGAGCTTTGTGGACACAACATTCAACTGGTATTAGATGGTGATTAAGCACTTGCTCGTCCTTCCCTTTACTTGTCATGCTTTGCTCCCTCGCTTCAGTTCTGGTTTTCATTCCGCTTGCTCAGCTGAGACCTGTTGTCTTCTTCAGTTCCCTCTCTCTCTCMCTCTCTCTCTCCCTCTACCCACACATTCTCTATCTATATCTCTCTCTGTCTCTTTTTCTCYCTCTCACTGTCCCCACCCACTCTCTCTTCATCCTCTTCATCTCCACACCCGTTTTCTCTCTTTCCCTCTCCCTCACTCACTCTCTGGCCTTGTTGACGGTCTTCATTTTGTGCCGTCTTAACCTTACCTAACCTCTTGCACTCGTTTTTCGACCAGCAATTAAATGACTCCCCCTTACACCCCGGCACTGCTGCTAACTTACTTTATTGTACTCTCAGAAGGCTTGCCTCAACCTGAGRTGTGGCCATAGTGCTAACACCATGAGCTGAGAGCGATGCCAAAGATCTTTGATGAAAGGATTACACTTGGAATGCAACAGAGCTAAGAGTTGAATATTGCCATTGGCTCTGTTGTAGACAGGCAGATTGCAGCATGAACCAACACACACAATCAACTTTGTGTAAGCAGTGTTACAGGCCTGAAAAGCACTATGTGGTAACCATGGAAAGCTGATAGTTTGTATGACCTCTTCTCACCTCTCCACTGTTATAGCTGATGTGTGCTGAGCTTTCTGGGGCAAAATGGCTCCTGGGCCATGGCATCAACCAGGTTACACATTGGCAGTGYATGAGGTGAGTTGCCCCCATATAATGTCAAGTGCTAAATCTTTGAGCACCTGGGAAAGTACTACATCAATTCAATCCATTTTTATTATTATGTTACTTACATAGTGGTTGTTTTTCCTGCGCCATTGTGACCAAGGAAAGAGGTGATGTGATTCTCGTAGAAGTCCACACTAAGTCCATCCACAGCAAGCTTTTTTCCCGTTTTATAGATCTTCACAAGGTTCCTGATTGAGACCCCTGCCTTCATATTGGGTGGTGGCTTTTCCAAATAATCTTTAAAATAAAACACACACATAAAAAGATGATCCTGCTTTAGACAAATGAATGTAACAATGTCACATGTCTTTAAATGCATGTATAGATGGTAAATAATACATTGCATACATGAAATTAGATGTTTATATATATACACAGTATATACACACAGTATATAAATATACTGAACAAAAATATAAACGCAAAATGCAACTATTCCAACGATTTTACTGAGCTACAGCTCATATAAGTAAATCAGTCAATTGAAATAAATTCATTAGGACCTATATGGATTTCACATGACTGGACAGGACCGCAGCAGCCATGGGTGGGCGTGGGAAGGCATAGGCCCACTCACTTGGGAGCCAGGCCCACCCATTGGGAATCCAGGCCCAGCCAATCAGACATTTGCTTGTTTGCTGATGTTCAATCAGCTTCTTGATATGCCACACCTGTCAGGTGTATGGATTATCTTGGCAAAGGACAAATGTTCACTAACAGGGATGTAAGCCAAAATTGTGCATGACATTTGAGAGAGATAAGCTTTTTGTGCATATGGACAAATTTGGGGATCTTTTATTTCAGCTCATGAAACATGGGACGTAAGCATAATTTCCAAAATCATGGTAATTAATATGGAGTTGTTCCCCTTTGCTGTTATAACAGCCTTCACTCTTTTGGGAAGCTTTCCACTAGATGTTGGAACATTGCTGCGGGGACCTTCTTCCATTCAGCCTCAAGAGCATTAGTGAGGTTCGGGCACTGATGTTGGGCGTTTAGCCTGGCTCGCATTTGGCATTCCAAGTCAATCCAAAGGTGTTCGATAGGGTTGAGGTCAGGGCTCTCTGCAGACCAGTCAAGTTGTTCCACACCAATCTCGACAAACTATTTATGTGTGAACCTCACATTGTGCACAGGGGCATTGTCATGCTGAAACAAGAAAGGGCCTTACCAAACTGGAGGTTGCCACAAAGTTGGAAGCATAGAATGGTCTAGAACGTCATTGTATGCTGTAGTGTTAAGACTACCCTTCACTGGAACTAAGGGGCCTAGCCCGAACCATGACAAACAGCCCCAGACCATTATTCCTCCTCCACCAAACMTTATAGTTGGCACTATGCATTCGGGTAGGTAGCGTTCTCCTAGCATCCGCCAAACCCAGATTTGTCCGTCGGTCTGCCAGATGGTGAAGCGTGATTACATCACTCCTGAAAACGTGTTTCCAATTGTGTCGACTCCAATGGCGGTGAGCTTAAACACCACTCCAGCCGACGCTTGGTGATCTTAGGCTTGTGAGCGGCTGCTCTGCCATGGAAACCGATTTCATGAAGCTCCCAACGAACAGTTCTTGTGCTGACGTTGCTTCCAGAGGCAGTTTGGAACTTGGTAGTAAGTGTCGCAYCTGAGGACAAACTATTTAAACTTGCTACGCACTTCAGCACTCAGCGGTCCCGTAGTGAGCTTGTGTGGCCTACCGCCTTGCGGCTGAGCCATTGTTGCTCCTACATCTTGTTTCCACTTCACAATAACAGRACTTACACTGACCGGGGCAGCTGTAGCAGGGCAGAAATTTGTTGAACTCACTTGTTGTAAAGGTGGCATCCTATGAAGGTGCCATGTTGAAAGTCTCTGAGCTCTTCAGTAAGGACATTCTACTGCCAAAGTTTTTCTATGGAGATTGCATGACACGTGTCAGCAACGGGTGTGGCTGAAATAGTCGAATCCACTAATTTGAAGGGGTGTCCATATATTTTTGTATWTATAGTGTATATTGTTGCTGAAAACCTAATCTTCAAAATATTAACTTTTCAAGAAATGGAAAATATACAATTTCTCACACGATTATTAAACTTTTWKAACTATTTTGAATACATTTTCTTGGTCCTAGAGTCATGAAATGTTCAGAGCACATTGAGGGGAGTTACTGCTATCAGTAAATTATTTATTTTTGTTGCAAAATGGAGTAACAAGGTTTTCATCAGACAGAGACGATATGCCATTTAGCAGACACTTTAACCATGTTTGATTCATGCCCTCAGAAAAGCTACCTCAAAGTATATTCCACACAAAATCTACTCACAGCCAAAATCTATGTTCTACACAAAATCTACCCACAGCTGAATAATTATATTCCCTTTATGAGATAAAAAAAAGGTCTCTGCTATTACAACAAAAGCTCAGTTATATGAAATACATTTTACGGATGCTGTGTGACACAGGTTTACAAATCTCTGCTCTCCCCCCTCCGAGCAACAGAATCGTTTTTAGTTACACCTTGTGTCACATTTCTTCTTGGCTAGAGGCTACCCCGTTCTGTTGTTCTCACAACCGGTGTGAAACTCASTTTGGTCACAGATATAGGCAAAAATAAGAGAGAAAATATACATAAAGAGTGTCACAGTGGCTGTGTCTACACTTGACACTTACATGCGACTTCTGCTTTCAGAATACAAAGATCGCATTGAAAAGACAAGTCTAGATGATTGTGTTCAGATCTGGCGCCACCTCAGGATTTCTCCTGTCTGTACACAATCAGGCTACCGAAAGCTCATACAGTGGGCGACGACCCGATATCATCAGCACWRCGRCCACAAGTCTCCAGAATACTTGTGTTTTGGCAGCGGTAGGTACTTTTTCATTATAACATTGGAGGAAATAGGTTCCTAGTGTGTGAGGAGCATGTTTCCTGGCCTCATAAATGCTAGCCAGCTAGATAATATTTTGGTCAATTATTTTTTGTTTGGCTAGAGTTATGCTAACCTGTTTGCAATCCCTTAAGCTTTGCTTGCTAGCTTGCTGGCTAGCTACAGATGTTAGCTGATAGTTAGCTACAGTAGTTAACTTCTGCCAACAAGTTGTTATTGCGTTATTATCATATTTGTGACCRGTTTCAGGAAACTAGGCGTATGTCACAAGTCACAACTTCACAGCAGATCCATTTCAATCTTTTTTGAGTGGGCTGGACATGCCGAGAGAGGAGTTCGGATTGGTCTGCCATATAGAAGGCTTCTGTCTATTTGAGCTGAGCAGTCTGTGTTGGTAATCCTGTCGTACGCGCCTTTAAAAAAAAAAAATATTGGGTTGTGTAGCTGCATAAGTGTTGCTCTCCACTTTCTGGAGGATCGAGTTTTAAAATCAGTGGAATTAGAGTATGATAGCTAAAGAGATGGAGAAAACACCGGTCTCCGGATTACATCTTCAAACTAAGGGAAACCGTGACATGGCATCCGTGACAGGGAGACGCGTCCATCATGAGAATGTATATGGGTAAGATAGTCTAGCTAGCTACATTTTCAGATATTACACATTTCTAATTTTGACAGAAAGTGGTTTCATTTCAAGCTAAAGTTTAATGTTAGCTAACCAGCTAACGTTAGCTGGCTGGCTCCCTAGCTAACGTTACGCGTATGACATTATAATTCGTATTCCAGAACCATTTGCTTTGCTAGTTAAAACCTAATGTTTGCTAGCTAACATTGAACCTGGTTGGTTAGCTCCCAGTAGATTCATGCAGGGTAGTAATGACATGATTTTGCACTATGTTCATTATTGTTTAACTAGCTAACGTTGGCTAGCTGGCTCATTAGCTAACGTTACGTGATGTGTGTGATCTTACATGTTGTTTACCTAGCTAGGTTCATTGTTTACTTAGCTAGCTGCATGTCTTAAGCTAAAGTGTACTGTTAYCTAGCTAGCTYACGTTAGCTGGCTGGCTCGTTAGCTAACGTTATGTGACGTGTGTGATCTCACACTTTGTTTACAGCTACATGTCTTAAGCTAAAGTGTACAACACCTGTTGAATATGGCCYGMGMCAGTAAACGTCGGCAAAAAAYKGTAATAKAATTGTTGTCAGCAGAGCTGGTTAGGCTGTTTTCATCTTATCCAGAGGTAAASAATCATCAGCCAGASCGTCAAGTGTGCACTCTGAACGCTCCGAGAGTGAAACAAGATGGGTGGGGCTAAAGCTTAAGAGGGTGTGAACGTTGATGAATGGGTGTAAACAAAGAAGATCTCTTCACTAGATAACAAAACATTCAAAGGCCATTTTCTCAAAAGTGAGTTTTGAGAACTCAACTTTTTCAACTTTCAAAGCAGAATTACTTTCCCATTGTTCCTCAAAAATGCAGTGTATGATATACCATTTTATAGTTGAGTCTCTACTTTTATCCAATGTAAAAAACACAATMTCAAATGTTGCTGCATAAGACCAAATCCAGGTGTTGAGTCACATTTTGCCTATTCCAGAATGCATATTGGTATTTGAATATAGCATGGGAAAAGGGAATCCGGACACAATGTTGATGGTGGACACATTCAAATTTAAGTGTAAACGCATGATGACTCCGGAATTCCACTCCATGATCAGAATARGAAACGGCCTAGACACGGCCAATAAAGCACCATTGCACCTCCCTCGAKCAAATGTTAATTAGCAGTCATTTACTAACGAGGCCTTGACTTTCCAAYCTCAACCTTGTTTTTCCCCCAGCATTATCTGTCTATTATTATCTAACACAAAATCAAGGTGCCAACAATCAGGAGTCTAAAGTTATAACGAACTAGGCTTATTGAGGTTGCATTCCGTCTGTGATGGGAATGACCTGTGTTAAACCAGACAAATAAATAACTGTTGCGTAATGCCTGAGTGTGGGTGTGTTTGTGCACAGGTGTTTGTGTGAATACCACTGGCTACTATACCATTGTATTCCATGGGATCCTTGAACTGACTAGGGTCAGCGTTGGGCACCGCAGACGTCCCGCACCAATAGGAGGCCGTGAAAGGGAAGGACCACGGCTTAGCTATTCCATATTGGCCTGTTATCAAGCGTGGAGGAACATCATTCACATTTTAARAACAGCTTGAGGGATGACACTTTGCAGTGCATGTTTCCATCCAGCTAGACTGGCACAAATCCCCCTCTTATTTTAATTAGAGAAGATGAGATGAATATATTACGGCAGTCTGCTGGGATATTCAAAAAAAAATCTGGTTATTGACCAACAACAACACATACACGAAGAGTGTATCAATTCTGTTATTGATGGCTTTCTCATGAATGAGTTACCTGGGAAGACGTTCTCGATGTACCACGTGAGCAGCCAGTAGATGAGGGCGTCGATGAGCATCATGATGATGGACACGATGAAACTGTACCGATCTCCCTCAGGATTTTGGGCAATGTTACTCCACTGGATACCGATGCCCTGCTCCTCGTACTTGGCGAAGTTCTCACAGCCATACCCGAAGGCCACACACGACAGCAAACTCTGGAAATGGATGCAGTTTAGATCTGATTGGTTATTATCCAAGAGTGGATGTCAGGCTTCATGTCAGATCATCATTATCACCTTCAACATTCGTGAGGCAGAGCATGTCAGGAACCTCAAGYCAAAAAAGGACTTGTATCAGATATGCAACACTGTCATTGAATTATACACAACATTAGGAACACATGCTCTTTTAGACTGACCAGGTGAATCCAGGTGAAAGCTAACATCCCTTATTGAGGTCACTTGTTAAATCCACTTCAAATCAGTGTAGATGAAGGCGAGGAGACAGGTTAAAGAAGGATGTTTAAGCATTGAGACAATTGAGACATGGATTGTATATGTGTGCCATTCAGAGGGTGAATGGGCAAGACAAAATATTTAAGTGCCTTTGAACGGGGTATGGTAGTAGGTGCCAGGCACACCGGTTTGAGTGTGAAGAACTGCAACGCTGCTGYGTTTTTCACGCTCAACAGTTTCCTGTGTGCATCAAGAATGGTCCGCCACCCAAAGGACATCCAGCCAACTTGACACAATAGTCATTTTGGAAGCATTGACGTCAACATGGACCAGCATCCCTGTGGAACGCTTCCGACAACTTGTAGAATCCATGCCCCAACGAATTGAGGCTGTTCTGAGGGCAAAGGGGGGTGAAACTCAATATTAGCAAGGTGTTCGTAATGTTTTGTACCCTCAGTGTATCGTGTGATTTTTCAGTTGAGCCTTTGACTAGGATCAGTGCCTACTCTAGCTATGGGAAACCATGGMCGTGTTCAATAGGGCTAATTGTAGYAAAAACCTTTTGCAACAGTATCTGTATTCTAATTGGAAACATTCCACCCTATTTTAAAATGCTTCAAAAACATATTTGATACAATAGGATATTGCTAGGGAAATGACAAATGGTGCTTTGCCCATGACATCCTCTGGTACAGCCGATCACTCTCTTCTGCCATATTGCCTGCCAGCTGTTTGGGCATGCTTCATTTACCCCAAGTGTTTAAGCCCGGGCAGATGCCACAAACACTTAATAAAGCCTTGTAGACCAACACATGATGTACAACAGCACCAAAAAAAACATTGTAAATGTTGGCCCTCTTCTGTCGCATCGAAACTCGCCAACTGCCAATGTCTGTAATTGAATGACATTCTGAATGAGTGACAATAGGGGAAGTTATGACCCTACTGCGACACCCGAGGTCTGACCTGAACGCTGTCCGCAGTCTCTACATGCAAAGCCACTGGCACCCATTCAACTGTCCCCCTGAGTCCGASCTCGGACACGTTCGACTGCCAAACAATCGGCAGCCAATCATGGTACAAAGGGTGACACAGGGGAGCAAATGACCCCTCCCTGACCTTTCAGTGACAGGCTGACAGAGTGACAGTGCAGCTAATCTGACTTTGAGAAGGGCAAAAGCCCCAGAATCAAACAAACAGACCATCCGCTATGAAACACATCAACACGAAAATACAGAGGCCACAACACCCACCCACCTTGTTACTGTCCTTGTGATATCACACAGCTTATATCTCTGCATATGCAAAATGATATCACAACAGTCATTAATATGAATGAAAATGATATGCCATTATTAAAATAMGATATCAAAGACAATAGTGGGAGTTGTGTGTGTTTCTCTCTGTGAGTGTGTGTGTGCCTGGAAACGGTGTACTTTATTCTATGTTGGGCGATAAAAAAACATCCCTCTAATAAATAAACTACAGGGATGGACTGGAAGTCAACACGGTCAGAGGAACATTGTTCATGCAAATGAGAGGAGTAGCCCATCCGTCTCAACAGGGGGAGTGGAGGAATGAAATCTCAATGCCAAGGGCAAAACTGCACGAAGGTACTTTGACAAAAAAGCACGGAATACATTAAAAGTCGTGTTTTTTTCCTCCCCTCTACATACACAAGATATGACACACACCTAGGAAGAGAAAAGGGAGATGCCGCAAGGATTATTGGCAACTCTTCCACACGAAAACACAGGAAGTTGAAAAGGTTTGGCATGGGCCCTCAAATACAGCTGAAACATRGAGAGCATCTTGACTGGCAGCATCACTGCTTGGTARGGCAACAGCACCACCCTCGATCGTATGGCGCTACAGAGGGTGGTGCGGACAGCCCAGTGCATCACTGGGGCCTGCCATCCAGGACCTCTATATCAGGCGGTGTGAAAGGAAGGGCCGGAAAATCGTTAGACTCCAGCCACCCAAGCCGTAGACTGTTCTTTGTGCTTCCGCACGGCTATCAGTATTGGTGCATCAAGTCTGACACCAACAGGCTRCTGAACAGCTTCTATCTCCAAGCTATAAGACTGCTAAATAGCCAACAGATTGGCTACATGAACTATCTGAGCTGACCTTTGTATAACATTGTTCCACTCTATGCACACTCACAGGACTCTACACACTCACGCACACTGACACTCCAACACACACATAACATGCACACACATTTATAGTCACTCTACACACACAAGCACACACACACACACATACAATCATAACTTTCTTGTTTTTTCTGGTTTTTGTTCTACCTTATGTTATTTTTAGTGCTACTGTACATTTATATTGATTACTGCATTGTTGGTTTGGAGCTTGCAAGAAAGGCATTTCACTGTAATTGTGCACAAAACATTAAAACTTGAAAGTGAACATAATAAAAAAAAACTGAAAACACTTTTCAGAGAGAAGATCAATATGTCGTCGAGTTGGCATTACTTGTTTGAATGGGTTTAAAGGAAATAGAGTATACCGGCGTGAAAAGATAACCACAGACCATGTCAGGTGCCAGAGTAGGATATTTTCTGAGGCCGCGGCTAGATATTTCAATTTTGAGAAACAAGGAATCAAGGGTTCTACTTTAAAGTCTCGAAAGWTGTGTCTCCGCGGCAATGAAGATTACGAACGGCTGTGTCTTTGTCTCTGCAGAACAGACAGCTCCATGACAAKTGATCCTACACAGCACAGAAAGGTCACTCAGAAAGGCTACAATAAAKGTTGAGCATGTATATGCTATTTATCTTTTCATTACAAAACTTCCCCATGGGTTTATCCGGTCTCAGTTATCCGCTTTCTCAAGTATGTGCATTATAAAGACTTGAGTTACACAGTACGAATGAGTGCTTGTAGGGGAGACTGGGGTTTGTTGTAACAGTGCTTATTACCAGTGGTGCGGACATGAGTCACATGTCTTGGACTTGAGTCTAACTCCAGACTTGAGATTGGACTTGATATCAGTCACTGGCTTCATCAATAAGTGCATCGATGGTGTAGTCCCCACAGTGACCGTATGTACATACCCTAACCAGAAGTCATGGATTACAAGCAACATCCACACTGAGCTAAAAGGAAGAGCTGCCGCTTTCAAGGAGCAGGACTCTAACCCAGACACTTATAAGAAATCCCGCTGTGCCCTCAGACGAACCATCACATAGGCAAAGCGTAAATACAGGAATAKGATTTAATTCTACTACACCGGCTCCGACTCTCGTCGCATGTGGCAGGGCATGCAAACTATTACGGACTAGCTCAGTRGCGAGCTGCCCAGTGACACAAGCCTACCAGATGAGCTAAATGATTTCTATGAGCGCTTRGAGGAAAGCAACACTGAAGCATGCATGAGAGCACCAGCTGTTCCAGACGACTGTCTGATCATGCTCGCCATAGCCGATGTGAACAAGACCTTTAAACAAGTCAACATTCACAAAGCCGCGGGGCCAGACGGATTACCAGGATGTGTACTCAAAGCATGCGCGGACCAACTGGCAWGTGTCTTCACTGACATTTTTAATCTCTACCTGACCGAGTCTGTAATACCCACATGTTTCAAACAGATCKCCATAGTCCCTGTGCCCAGGAAAGCGAAGGTAACCTCCCTAAATGATTACCGGATACCCTAGACCCACTCCAATTCGCATACCGCCCCAGCAGATCCACATATGACGCAATCTCAATCACACTCCACACTGCCCTTTCACTCCTGAACAAAAGGAACATCTATGTMAAAATGCWGTTTATTGACAACAGCTCAGCATTCAACACCATAGTGCCCACAAAGCRKATCACAAAGCTAAGGACCCTGGGACTGGGCACCTCCCTCTGCAACTGGATCCTGGACWTCCTGACGGGCRGCCCCCAGGTGGTAAYGGTAGGCAAGAACACATCTGCCACACTTATCCTCAACACTGGGAACCCTCAGGGGTGCATGCTTAGTCCCCTCCTGTACAKCCTGTTCACACACGACTGCGTGGCCAAGCATGTCTRCAACACCATCATTAAGTTTGCTGACYACACAACAGTGGTAGGCCTGARCACCAACAATGATGAGACAGTCTATAGGGAGGAGGTCAGAGACCTGGCAGTGTGGTGCCAGGACAACAACCTCTCGCTCAATGTGAGCAAGACAAAGGAGTTGATCGTGAACTATAGGAAAAGGAGGGCCGAACAGGCCCCCATTAACATTGTAGGGGCTGAAGTGGAGCGAGTGGTATGGTATGGCAACTGCTCGGCATCTGACCATAAAGGCGATACAGAGGGTAGTACGTACACCCAATACATTACTGGGGAAAAGCTTCCTGACATCCAGGAACTATATACTAGGCGGTGTCAGAGGAAGGCCCAAAAAATTGTCAAAGACTCCAGTCACCCAAGTCATAGATTGTTCTCTCTGCTACCGCAAAGCAATCGGTGCCGGAGTGCCAAGTCTAGGACCAAAAGGCTCCTTAACATTTTCTATCCCCAAGCCATAAGACTGCTGAACAATTCATCAATTGGCCTCTCAGACTATTTACATTGACCCCCTCCCGCTTTGTTTTAACACTGCTGCTACTCGCTGTTTTTATCTATGCATAGTCACTTTACCAATTATCTCGACTAACCTGTACCCCCGCACATTGACTTGGTACTGGTGTCCCCTGTATATAGCCTTGTTCTTATTATGTCATGTTACTTTTTTGATATATAAATTTTTTAAACTTTCGTTTATTTAGTAAATATTTATTTTACTGCATTCTTGAACTGTTTGCTAAGGGCTTGTAAGTAAGCATTTCACTGTAAGGTACCTGTTGTATTCAATGCATGTGACAAATACAATTTGATTTGATTTTCAGGCTATATGTATGAAAGAAAAACTACTAAATGGGTGTCCCGGTCGCGGCCGGCAATGACACAGCCCGGGATCGCACCGGGGTCTGTAGTGACGCCTCAAGCACTGCGATGCAGTGCCTTAGAACACAGCGCCACTTGGGAGGCAGTTTTAGAGATTTATAACAATTAAATTGTTGTATTCTTGTTTCTCCTTATTGTTAGTGAGTAAACTTAGCTAGCAGCTAACATGCTGGATGGCCAATAATTGTTATTTACATCTGTTTGGAATCCTATCTTGCATCATGSCTATCATTTTMGAAAATTTTAAARGCATCCATAGTCATAATCATAACCAATGTCAACCCTCGTCAATTGTGTTACATAGCTAGCTAGTAAAAGTATTTACAGTTGCTGTTGTTACACATTTGCAAAAAAGTTACATAACAATTTAGCATGTGCCAAGCTAACTAGCTAGCCAATTCCAGTCATGTGCTAACATTTGCTGGTAAACCTAGCTTTAGGTGGCTGGTTGTAACATTACAGCTTGCTGTTTAGTAGCCATATTTACGACTAAAAAGAGAAGAGGTAGGGCCTCCCGAGTGGTGCAGTGATCTAAGGCACTGCATCGCCTTATATTTAACCAGGTAGGCTAGTTGAGAACAAGTTCTCATTTACAACTGTGACTTGGCCAAGATAAAGCAAAGCAGTGCGACACAAACAACAACAAAGAGTTAAACATGGAAAAAASAAACATACTGTCAATAGTACAAWAAAGAAAATKTATATACAGTGTGTGCAAATGAGGTAGGATAAGGGGGGTGTGGCAATAAATAGGCCATAGTGGCGAAATTATTACAGTATGGCAAATTAAACACTGGGGTGATAGATGTGCAGAAGATGAGAGTGGAAGTAGTGATACTGGGGTGCAAAGGAGCGAAAWAAAWWAAAWWAATAACAATATGTTGATGAGGTAGTTGGATGGGCTATGGATYTCCACWAGAGGCCGTGTGTCACGGCCGCGACCGGGAGACCTATGGGGCGGCGCACAATTGGCCCAGTGTTGTCTGGGTTAGGGGAGGGTTTGGCCGGCAGGGATGTTCCTGTCCCATCGCGCACTTGTGACTCCGGTGGCGGGCCGGGCACAGTGCACGCTGACACGGTCGCTAGGTGTACGATGTTTCCTCCAACATATTGGTGCGGCTGTTTTCCGGGTGAAGCAAGCGTTGTGTCAAGAAGCAGTGRGGCTTGGCTGGGAGATGTTTAGGAGGACACACTACTGTCGACCTTCGCCTCTCCCGAGTCTGTACGGGAGTTGCAGCAATTGMATACCATGAAAAGGGGATAATAAATAAAAAGAGAAGAGGTTTTACAATCGAGATACAATTGATCTCCGATTGTAAAACCTCTTCTATTTTCAGTCATAGATATGGCTACCTGTAGTTGTTTAGCTAACTTAGCTAGCTACCTACCTAACTACTTAAGTTAGCAAACAGAAAAATAATTAGATTTCCCCCTACTGTAACACAGTAGTATAATCGCCAGCAATACATAATATGGGTCTCAGTAGATCAACTAAAGTTAGYTAGCTAGCTAGATGGCTTGCAGGAAAAATAACGAACTTAGCTAGCCACCATATMTGTCATATGCCCTCTTGGTGCTGGCATCGGCTYTAGCTGAGTTTCTAGCTAAATCCAACTCTTTGTTTAGAATCCTCTTCGCTATATTCCAGTTGAATGTCACCATGTAGCTAAAAAAAATGCTTCATCTTTGAATCACGCCYTTGTGGTCTGGTCGGTTCTTTCAGTTTTTCCCAAAGGATTATGTTTTTAGTATCCGCCTCCCTTTCAAAAAAGTCTGCCTTGAGGGAGGAACAGGGCCAGAGTACGCACCACCCCAGASTTGTAGTCTTTCAGAGACTGGAAAAATGTGTAAACGTGTATATTTAGCAATGAATCCGCTGATAGGAACATCGCTGAAGACATCCAATGGCTCTATCGAACAAGGACAACTATCTCTACACGCACAAAACATGTATAGTGCGATCCGTATCACATAGAGCCTTTGGAAAATGCAACAAAGCAGCACTACATTTATTTTCAGATCTCGCCCCCTCCATCAATAGACCGGAAGCCGTCATAGGGTGTATCATTCAGCACGCAAAGCCCAGACCTGCCTTCCTCCTGGGCAATTTAATGTACGTGTGAAACATCTCACTGACCTAGAAATTCTTCAGACACGATGAAAACACGTGTGAAATTCCCCTTTAAGGAAGTTTATTCCTTAATAAATATTTTAAGAAAAGGTATTTCAAAAGAACAGAATGGGATATTTTTGGTTTAAATATATAACTGTGCTTTGAATGTTAGTCAATTAATTATAGGCCTCTAGTTTATTATGTGTAGGTATACATTTTTGCTGGCCATGCCATAAACGGATTCCTGCTTACACAACTGGACTCAACCCATTCTACTTGGGACTTGGACCTTTGTGACTTGAGATAATAGTGACTTGGTCCCACCTCTGCTTATCACTCCCAATCTAGAGGGTGCTGTGTAATAATTTTAAGATTCAAATGTGTGAATTCTTTGAAAATTACTCATCCACCTGGTCAATTCATGTCAGCAATGCAAAACATTGAGGTGAGGGGAATGTGTTTTCTTTATTTAAATGCTTGAATTATGGGAATGTACATGACATTTGTGGTTTGTTGAATAGAGGAAATGGGGAGCTGCATTCCAAACCTTTTTCTGATTTGCTAAGTCAGGCCAAGTTGTAAGTAAAATTGGGGGGCAATTAGCATTGGGGGTTGGTTGGGGATGGTTATCACATGGAATGTGGGGTTGTTTGTCACTATCAACTCCATTATAACCACATTGATCAGAGCCAGAATACAATAAATCCCAAGCTCTTTTGTGCTGTTGTTGCTATAGAGACCTCCCTTCCCAGTAAACACAAACTCCTTTGACCGACGAATCAAAATGTGTTGGGAATATGTAGTGTGGAGACATCTGTGCAAAGTCTAAACTGCATCATGTACTGTATACATCCTATGGGCAGTGGTATCTGTGCTATGTGGGTTTGTTGCCTCCCTCTCTCACACACATTGTTTCTGTCCCACACCCACACATGTACATATAAATYTGCAAACACACGCATACACACGCATACATTCCTGAAGTTTAAACATTGTTCGATCAAAGAAACGCTATTTCTAAGACTGTGTGCTATATTGCTTAATTTCCTGTTACAAAAGGAATAAGCTGCTAGCAAACATTGTGACAACCAACCCCATACTGTGTGACACCACCAACCCTGCGGGCTGGTTGTCACAGGTGCACAGAGTGGAAGAAGATATGACGATAAAAAGGGTCCCTATTTCAACCCAAGACCTTGGTCTTTCTATTAATGTTGAAAGGAGTCTTGTGAGATATACTGGTGCTGAGAAATAACACACAAGAGTAAACCGTGTAACAACCAACCCCGGTCTCCCCTACTTTTGGCAGAGAGCAGTCAGAAAAGGAAAAGTAATATCACCGTTTGAACTAAACCTTAAAAGCTCAATAACTGCACCATATAGGAAATTAAACAACATGACTCAATGTTATTATTATTATTGTCAGAGGAAATCTCCGACTTTCAGATCACAGAAAAAAGTATCGCAAATTGATTTTGTATACAGTAAGGGCTAAGGGCAATGGGGTACACCCCAAAACACGCAAACTTAATGGGGAAAGTTGGGAGAGATCAATAAATAATTGGATGAAATGGCAAATACAATAACAWCAGGGAGTTATTGAAGTTAACAATCTAGTTCTGGTGATACATTGGCAGAGTTAAAAGGTTGAGAGAAGAATGGTTACAAGGCACATAGGAATATCATTAATAGAGCCCCACAGTGGAAGTGTCATAATACCCATAAAACCTCGCGGTCAAACAGGAAAATGGTTCRAATCGTTTTTCCACCATTCATTTTCCAATAGGGGATTTTATAAACATTTAAAATAAGGGCTGTGTTTCGTGTAAGCTTACCCTGGCGTGACATTTTGATAACCCATGTAAATCTCTGTTGTAAAAAGTGACTTTTATCAATATATTTGGCTCAATTTACTCTCAGATTCAAAAAGGCTTATTGACATCAAAGTAGACATCATGCAAGACTACAAATCCCTGCAAGCTCCTGCACGTCACCTCTAGCTGACGCCTTTGCTAACAGGTATTGTGTCAATTTAAAAAACRTGCACAAGACAGTTCACAGAATTGTCTATTTAAAGAAATTTTGCCAATTTATTAATTACTACATTTAGCTAATATTAGATAGTTAATCCAGAGATTCTTACCTTTGACTAAATTCAGCAATCTCGTGAAGATCATCATGGCATAATTAGCATTTCATTTTGGCGGGGTAAATACAGGTGAATATATTGCTAAAAGTCACCTTGTCCTAGAGAGATTTACACGGTTATCATAACGTCATGCKAGGGTAAGCATACACAAAACACAGCCCTCATTTTAAGTGTTTCTCAAATCCCCTATGGGAAAATTGAAAAACGATTGGAACCATTTCCCTGTTTGCCCGCTAGGTTTAATGGGTATTACAGTGCCTTGTAAAAGTATTCATCCCCCMTGGCGTTTTTCGTATTTTGTTGAATTACAACCTGTAATTTAAATAATTTTTTATTTGGATTTCATGTAATGGACATACACAAAATAGTCCATATTGGTGAAGTGAAATAAAAAACAGAAAAGTGGTGTGTGCATATGTATRCACCCCCTTTGCTATGAAGCCCCTAAATAAGATCTGGTGCAACCAATTACCTTCAGAAGTCACATAAGTAGTTATATAAAGTCCACCTGTGTGCAATCTAAGTGTCACATGATCTCAGTATATATACACCTGTTCTGAAAGGCCCCAGATTCTGCAACACCACTAAGCAAGGGGCACCACCAAGCAAGCGGTACCATGAAGACCAAGGAGAGGTCCAAACAGGTCAGGGACAAAGTTGTGGAGAAGTACAGATCAGGGTTGGGTTATAAAAAAATATCAGAAACTTTGAACATCCCACAGAGCACCATTAAATCCATTYTTAAAAAATGGAAAGAATATGGCACCACAACAAACCTGCCAAGAGAGGGCCGCCCACCAAAACTTACGGACCAGGCAAGGAGGGCATTAATCAGAGAGGCAACAAAGAGACCAAAGATAACCCTGAAGGAGCTGCAAAGCTCCACAGCGGAGATTGGAGTATCTGTCCATAGGACCATTTTAAGTCGTACACTCCACAGAGCTGYGCTTTACAGAAGAGTGGCCAGAAAAAAGCCATTGCTTAAAGAAAAAAATAAGCAAACACGTTTGGTGTTCGCCAAAAAGCATGTGAGYGACTCCCCAAACATATGGAAGAAGGTACTCTGGTCAGATGAGACTAAAATTGAGCTTTTTGTCCATCAASGAAAACGCTATGTCTGGCGCAAACCCAACACCTCTCATCACCCCGAGAACARCTTCCCCACAGTGAAGTATGYTGGTGGCAGCATCTTGCTGTGGGGATGTTTTTCATCGGCAGGGACTGGGAAACTGGTCAGAATTTAAGGAATGATGGATGGTGCTAAATACAGGGAAATTCTTGAGGGAAACCTGTTTCAGTCTTCCAGAGATTTGAGACAGGGACGGAGGTTCGCCTACCAGCAGGACAATGACCCTAAGCATACTGCTAAAGCAACACTCGAGTGGTTTAAGGGGAAACATTTAAATGTCTTGGAATGGCCTAGTCAAAGCCCAGACCTCAATCCATTTGAGAATCTGTGGTATGACTTATTAAAGATTGCTGTACACCAGCAGGAACCCATCCAACTTGAAGGAGCTGGAGCAGTTTTGCATTGAAGAATGGGCAAAAATCCCAGTGGCTAGATGTGCCAAGCTTATAGAGACATACCCCAAGAGACTTGCAGCTGTAATTGATGCAAAAGGMGACTCTACAAAGTATTGACTTTGGGGGGTGAATAGTTATGCATGCTCAAGTCTTCTGTTTTTTTGTCTTATTTCTTGTTTGTTTCACAATAAAAAATATGTTGCATCTTCAAAGTGGTKGGCATGTTGTGCAAATCATATGACACAAACCCCCKAAAAATCTTTTTTAATTCCAGGTTGTAAGTCAACAAAATATTTTGCAAGGCACTGTATGACACATACTGTGGTACTCTATGCCCCTGCTTACAATCCAAATTATACTTGCGTGTCAGTGCAAGGATCTATAGTTTAGATCATGGGGATCGCACAGTGGTTGGATATTATCCCAGCATCTGTACTGTGTCTGTGCGTGCTTGTGTGTGTGTGTGTGTGTGTGTGTTTTAGTAACATTGGTTCTGGAGACCCAAGCTTTTGTTTTAACACAACATAATTAATCAAATCATCAGTTTGTTTATTGCATCAGGTGTGCTATTAAAGCTTTGCGAGAACAAAAGCCTGCACACCATGTCTACCATGTGCCTGGTGTTTACTGTATGTTTGCAGGTAGAACCCCACAACTCTCTTGGTCAAAGTACAACCTTCCTCTCTCTTCAACACCATTACAAAATCATTTACTTAGTCTTCAATACAGTTCCAAATCCAAACCCTAATAAACACCCACTGGGTCTCTGCTGTTCATTATGGACTTGTGGTGGAAGTAACAGTAGTTCCATAGGTCCACTCACCACAGAGATTTTGACCTGGAACCCCAAGACGTCCCTCCAGGCATAGCAGAGGAGGTGTGGAAGGTAGAGGACGAAGTAGATGAGGCCACCGCACGCCGCCGCCAGGTTGGCCTTGGAGAAGAACACGCTGATGAGGAAACACTCCATGATGGTGGCCACGCAGAAAACCAGCATGAAAACGAAGATCACAGAGGGGTCGCTGTACTGCAGCACCTTCCCATACTGCACCGGGAAAGGGCCGGGATGAAAGTGATAATAAAAGGGGAAAAAGGGGGAAAGATACAACACTGTGACCTTGTTCGAAATGCATCTTCCTTCCTCGTTTTCATGAGTTAATCACAGATCTGTAAGTGATGGGTGACAGGTGAAAGTAAGGCTATTGTAGTTTGAGGGTTCTTTACATAGTGGATGGATGACTACGGATAAACACTGGATATATACAGATTACTATTTTGCAGGTTTAATGACAAACGTACCATAGTTACAGCCATGCGTAAACTAAACTACTTCCTGTTCCAACAATTAAAAAACATCTGACCAATCAGCATAAAGCAAAGTAGTTGTTAGGTAGATAATCAATTACCATTACAATTCCAAACAACTGATTCAGCATATTTTTAGAACTACACAACCATGACTTAGAAAACAATAATATATCCTATAAAATAATCCTACACTATCYTGGTTTTACTTTCACTAATACAAACATTTTACATATTTGATTACTTCAAGTTAGGATGTATTTCTTTAAGTATTCCAGTTGTAGCCGCTAAACTACCTGAGTTAGCACTTTGGGAGTATTGATTGCCGATGGATGTTCGAGGCATAACCATTTCTTGTGTCTAGCAGCTCAGGCAAGAGAAGGTTATTTTACAATGAACAAGCTTCACAGACAAAAGCAGATT